>NW_017300063.1:79621-86300 GCF_001594075.2 Trachymyrmex cornetzi | reverse complement strand
GTAAGAAGTGAAGCGCTGCTGAGCAAGTGCGTGTCCCATCGATGCAAATAAGTAGTAATCGGACGGAGCCAAGTCCGGTGAGTAAGCCGCATGCGAAAGTATTTCCCAACCAAACGCCTCAATCGTTTCCTTGACCAGTTTTGCTGTGTGTGATGGTGCATTATCATGAAGCAAAATCACTTTGTGTTACCTTTTTTGATATTTCGGTCGTTTTTCACGCAAAGCTCGATTCAAATTGATCATTTGTTGTCGGTAGCGTTCAGTATTAATGGTTTCGCCAGGTTTTAGTAGCTCACACCTTTCTGACCCCACCAAACACAGAGCATTGTCTTCCGTCCATAGCGATTTGGCCTTGCAGTCGATGTCGATGGTTCGCCTGGAGTTACCCATGATCTTTTACGCTTAGGATTCTCAAAATATATCCACTTTTCATCGCCAGTCACAATTCGATGGAGAAATGTTTGTACCTGGCGGTCAGCATTTCGCAAGTGGTTTTTCGGTTTTTTCCTACTGTCTTCCATTCAGTTCATGTGGAACCCATTTTCCCATCTTCTGGATCTTTCCCATGGATTTCAAACGTATGGAGACGGCTTCTCGTGTCACATTCAATTGATCCACGAGCTGTTGTTGAGTTTGAGCGTCATCCTCATCCAACAATGCTTGCAATTCGCTGTCTTCAAAAAACTTTTTCGGTGGTTTTCCACGTTCTTCGTTTCTCACGTCAAAATCGCCACTTTTGAATTTTTTAAACCACTCAAAGCACTGTGATTTAACAAGAGCATGCTCACCGTAAGCTTCGACAAGCATTTGATGCGATTCTGCAGCAGTTTTCTTCAAATGGTAACAGAAAATCAATGCTGTCCGCAAATCGTAGTTTCCAGGCACAAAATTCGACGTGTTCAACGCTATTACAAACTATACTGTTGTATGAAACTTGTATTGTTGTGAGTTGAAAATCTTTGTCAGATGTCAGAACAAGAAAATGGCGTCAATGACGTGGTCTGACGGCAACTACATTGACAGCTATGGCCACCTATTGGTAAATTCCGGTTTCATATTTACATACCTGGTAGATGTTCAACTCGTCCAGCAAGCTATAGCTTTGCTGAACTACCTAATCTATTTTTTTCCGTGAATATTTTGTATCTCCACTGGCTGCGCGTTATTAACCTCTGTCAAGCTAGCAGGACCAAAGAAGTAGAATCGAAAAGACCTTTCAAACTATTTAGTGCTCATTTTGTGCTAATAGTACGGTTCGGGGATAGTTTTCGAAGAAACGGTGCGAGCACAAAATCTGAAACTTCATATTTTGGCAGCACAAATTATAACGTTTCTATTGTGTTAATAGCGATTGATTCTGCCCATGGCGAAGGGTATTTTGCTCTTGAACTTAATAGTGTTTAATTCAGTTAGGGGTTGGTTCTTGAGGAATGGATCAATGTATTAACTTTTTTTTGATAGCACAAATTAGCACAAAATCAGTACTATTCAAATCTATTTTTATTTTTCTTTTTTTTTCTTGGGGTCCTTCTAGCTTGATATTAAGCTGGCAGCGCCACACGTTTCTTCTAAACGGCATATGGTACAAAATTGTTTTTTGTAGCACAAATTAGCACAAAATGAGCACTAAATAGTTCGAAAGGTCTTTTTCGATTCTGCTCATTTGGTCCTGCTAGCTTGACAGAGGTGCGTTATTATATATCATTAATTTTATTAATATACGCGCTGTTTGGTTATCGCTTTATCATTTTACAATACGCGCGTCATCCCTGATATTTTAAGATTTTAACGCTTTTCTACATGAATAAAAATTTATTATGGCCAGAGAGAAAAATGTGTTGGATGTCACAAATGCCTTTACCTGTATTTTATTTTGGGAAGTATTTGGGGCGCTAACAATCTGTTAATTATCGACGAAAGTATAGTTAATTGTTTTCTGAAATAAGACAAGGGCTTTTCTAAACTAAATCTTCATCAAAGCAGACTATCTACCGTGAGTCACTTTTAAATATATCATCATCATATACTATGTCCATCATTCGATTTTTTTTTAAACATAAAATTTCTTTTGACACTTCAAGGGTCTGGTTTAAACATCAAAGTAGACAAAATGACTGATTTGTAATTTTTTTATATCACTACAATTTATAACGTTGTATTTTTGAAATTCTCCGTGACTTTTGTTACAATGTGTAATGATTAAATTAATTTCTCATTAATTTTCCTCATTTCTTAAAAAAAAGTTAGACATAGGGTATCTCAAAACTGATATACTTACACTTCAAATAAGCTATATATACATATGAAAGTAGTGTGAATAAGATTACATTTTTATTTAATAATACATTTTTGTCGTTTATTTATTTTGTTATTATTTTTATTATTAAAAATAAAAATTTTTTTAATGATAATAAAAATCTAAAATTTTTAAAAGTTTAAAATATTTTAAATATAATATTTAAATATACAAAATAACCGAAAAATGACTTATGCAAAGCTTCATTGCGATTCACTGATTAATATTATAAAGATATAGAATAAATAAATATTTTGTTTATTTATTGGACTAGTTTATATACATCGCAACGTAACTCTATACATAAATAATCTTGAATACATTATTGTACTTATGTTAAAAAATTGAGATTTTTGTTATTTATTTTATAATACATTTCCATTCATTTTTATTAGAGCACAGATTAAAAAATACTACTTTTGTTAAAATAACTTATAATCTAGATAGTAAACCGTTACCAAATTCGTAGTGTTGCTTTTAAATGTGATTTAGAATAATCTGTAATTTTTTTATAATTTTGTTATCATTTTAAAAATATGTATTGTAGAAATCCTTAAGATGAAAAGTCTATACGAAAATATTGAGGCTATAGTGTTTTATATTTTCCAGAAAAATAAAATTAAGAAAAAGAACCTGATTTTATTCGTTTTCTTCTGAAAAAAATAGAAAAATAAAAAAATAGTTATATTTAGAGATTGATAATAAAGCTGAGATTGAATAAATAATTATTTATTTTTATTGTTGTTTACACTACAGGTATAGATTTTATGATAATGAGACAAAAAGTCTCATTATGTATGAATTGAACTTTTGTAATAATATACGAAGTATTATAGATATTCTTTTCATTGCAAAAGATTTTATTACAAATAAAATAAACCTGTATATTATGCTTAAGAATTCTATAGTTGTCTATAATTTTTTCTTTTCTATTCTATAATACAACACATAATTTGTTACTACAGCTTTAAGAATGCACATACACAAAACAAATTTTCTTTATTTAATAAAGTTTCAGACGCAAGAATAAAACAAGAAAAATGGAATTAAATATATGGAGTTAGAAAAAAGTTGGAGTAGGATGAAAAATCATATTGTCTGCTTCTGGCTTTCTTCCTAATAATCCCAACTTCTTATGTTCAATCTTATATTCCTTATTGTGTCCATTGTGTCTGAGACCTAACATTATTTTTATTATTGCGTAATACAGATAATGTTAATTGACTTCTTTTTTTATTAATACTTAATAATTGACAGAAAGAAATTAATTCATAAATTAACAGAAATCTCATAAGTGATCACGACAACGAACTTTATTATTGGATTACTTACTTATTAGAACATTTAAATGTAAAAGAAATCTTGAAAGTTGCGAAAGCATTGACGTAGAAGACAATAATGTTGAAGCTATTAAAAGAAAAAAGGTCAGAAAAGTACAACAATGAAAGAACTGAAAAAGAAAAACTATTTTTCTTTCTAATTTCGAAAAATTTTCCTTGGACTAAGAACACTAGCCGAGTCTATGATAATTTCCAAATTAAGAGTTTAAAAATTACGAATGACAATGGGGAAATGCAGGATTAGAATTTCGCGCACTCAGGAATGGCAAGATGGTCAGTGTGAAGGTGATGAATTTTGTTATTGTTTGAATTTTTATTGAAGGAATGAAGTTCGAAGAAACATATATTATATTTGTAACTTTTAAACACTTTTCATTTGAAAACTATCATAGCCTCGGCATTTTCGTATTAAATTTTTCATCTTAAAATGTCACAAAGAATTTACCTTTATATTTATCATAAGTTTTGAAATATTCTGTATACTTTATTCTACTATATTATATTTTATTCTATGTAACATGGAATTATCCATGAGTTGACTAGTCAGAGTTTACATCATTATGTTTAAATAGTAGAAGGTAATTCTAATATTAAAAACGATAGTTTCCTAACCGCTTTCTAAAACCTTCCAGCCGTCTTTGCGTCGTCGTATGTGTCGTTTGGCTAACCACTTTATCCATGTCTCTGGATTTCCGGCGTTTTGACTTAAACAGCAAATAAGATTATCGCATTAAGGCGTATACGATACACACCCACTTTACGGTAAATTGATTTCGCGGCCGAAGATGACAGCAAGCCAATCGGTGCGTCGGCTATTTCCGTCGGAAATATATCGGCCACTATTAACCGTTGGAATAATTGCATAGAGTTATAGACGGATTATCATCGCATTTGCTCTCGCGCTGACCCGTTTTCCTTTCATTTCTGGAATTTCAAGCGAAATGAATTAAAAGAGATGCGTGGCCGGGATATTGAATTGAGCGAATCATTTTTTCTATTTGTATGAATGGAAAGAGAAAAAGCGAGATTAAAATATATCTGCGAAAGTATATCCGATATAAAGTTCAGTTACCGTGTATATATATTTTTGGTGCAACAAAGAGAAAAGATTAAAATTCGATAAAGTGATACCCGAGCGAAGGTCATGTTACATCGAGTTTTTATTTTTATATGGATATATGGGTCTATATATTTTTTCTTGCGCTATTTAACATCTAATTTTATTTTAATTCAGATAGCGGAAAGCGAACAAGTTCATCGTCAATTATGCGATCGACCACGTCAGCGTTCAATCTACTCTTGACCCGTATCGCTTTTATTATCGTTTTCACTCGTTTAGTTTTGTTCGTATCAGCTTTCGAGAAGTTCCAAATGTAGCAGAACACGTACGTAGGGATCACTTCAGCCTCGTGTAACAACCCAGTAATTGAGTGTGCGAATTTGAAATCTGAGACACAATGAAAAAGCAATGGAAAAGCACAAAATCGTGCAATCCTGCAAAAAGAGTCTGGTTGCATTAATTGGAATTCTGATTGAAAATGAACAAATCAGAATTTTCTGATTGAGTCCGTTATAAGTAATTCTAGTTAAGATAATCAGAATTCTGATTGATACGATCAGATCTTCTGATTTGTTCATTTTTAATTAGAAATTGTTCTCATTGTGATCTACACGATTTCTGATAGGTTAAAGTCTTATTGCCTATTTCCTACACTGCAAAAGATGTACTAAATTTTAATAAATATTTATTTGAATAATACTAACTAAATATTTACTAAATGTAAAAATATATTTATTTGATATTAAAAAACCATTAATTTTATTTAAGTATTATTTTTTTATTGAGGAATATTTATTTACTGTAAGTAAATATTTAGTTAGTATTTAAACAAATATTTATTAAAATTTAGTTAACTTTTTTCAGTGTATTATTTGTATTTTTCAATTGTGTTTCAAGCCTAACAGTTTTTATTTTTTTTCTGATTGAATCTATTGTAATTTTATGTATATGGTTGAGATAATCAGAATTCTGATTGTGATATGATTAATCTTCTAATTCGTTCATTTTTAACTAAAAATTTTTTTCAATGTGATCTACCTGATTTTTGAAATTTTTTATTACCTTTTTTTTATATGCTTTTCAATTGTGTCTCAGGCTTAATAGTTTTTTTTTTAATTATCGCTTAAAAAGTGTTAAGATTTAACACTTTTTAAGGAATTCTTGGAAAAATTTATTGTACAACTGAGAAAGTCAAGTTTATACGTATAAAATGATTCTTTCTAGAGAAATTTTAAGAGCGAATCGAAGCCACTTCGCAATTCTTAAACGGTTCATCGCGATTCACGAGTCCCGCATCCGATCGATTGTTGCCGCACCGAGGAAGTTCGCTGTGGGAGACTCAGACGAGATTGGGTGCGGGGAGTGAGCCCGATTGGTTAATCGTTTTGCAAGAGCGTTTCACCGAGCGACGAGATCAGGCTTGGGACACACTCCACTCACGAACGATCGAAAGAGCGCCCGATTTCCCGATGGAGGCGAAGACGACTTGCGCAGCCTAAAGGATATACAAGAACATTAAATATGCACAATTCAATTTTTTTCTTAAAAGAGATCTTAAAGCTGCTCGAAGAGTAGATTGATCAGTTAACGGAAAAAAAAGATTTGCTAAAACAGCTAAAAACTTCATTGATTTAGCAAATCTACAGCCGTAATATAGGAACAGCCAGTTTTCTATGTTGAAGTAGCAAAGTTGTGTAGCTGAATTAAATTAAAGATTGTAACTAATCATATTTGTTCTAATAGCATAGGAAATTTGTTAAGGGGGGATGCTAAACCGATTACTCAACTCAATCAAGGTCGATATAGTACAGACTTTTTTAATTCCAAATTCGATAATAGTGGTGACATCTTTGATTTAGTTTTTACATTATATTATATTAATATATATCATTCCGTCTTATTCAAACGCATACATCTGTTCTTATCTAACATATGCCAGCACCATCTATCGCAAGACCGCGCAACTACTGCTACACGGAATTT
>NW_017300063.1:53406-79247 GCF_001594075.2 Trachymyrmex cornetzi | reverse complement strand
GCAACTAATTCGACGACTAGATATCTTTAAATAATATTAAAAAACAAACATTTTGACACCAAATTTGTTGGAGCACCTAATTTTTTAAGGCAACTTAAGTTGCTTTGAGTTCAAATTTCTGCCAAACGGAACGAGCACCTAATTCGGCGACTAGATATCTTTAAATAATATTAAAAAACAAACATTTTGACACCAAATTTGTTGGAGCACCTAATTTTTGAGGCAACTTCTCTCTTGTGAGCCTACTGTTCGACCGAGTGTTCGACTGATACCTAATTTCTGTATATAATTCTGTATATGATATATATTTTCGAATTATTTTGGTCGTTCCTTGGAGCACCTAATTAGCACCTAATTCTAGTGTATTTGTTTTGTTTGTTTACGCAGTAATTATCAATTTTTTTTTTTGGGGGGGGGGGGGCTAACTTAATATTAAGCTAGCCCCCCCAAAAAAATTTTTTTTTCCTGCCAAACGGTTCGAACACCTAATTTCGCACTTCAGTACCTAATTAGCACCTAATTAGCACTTAATTTTGGTATGTATTAGAATTCATTTTTCGCTGGTGGGGGGGCTAGCTGAACAGGGATGTGGTAACCAACGGTTCACTGAGAGAAAAGATTTTGTTATAGGAACAAATCAAGGGAAAGCAAATGTGATATTTGTTAAAAAAACAATCGATTCGTTACGATTGCAAATTAATTCGTCAATGTAACAAATAATCAATAGTATCGCTAGCAAATAAGAGGCTCATATACATATATATATAAGTCGTAGACGGTTGCAGGGTCTCAAATCGTAAGAAATTGATTAATTCTAGTCAAGTATTCTCCCTATATTTGACTGTGCTTGTCGGTTTCCTACAGCTTAAGACTCCACGATCATCTACGAATTCTATGTAAACGAGATAAAGTCTATCCAAAAGATAGGTTAAATTCTATATAGTTTGTTTCTGTTACTAATTGGTTGGTATAGCAGACTAGCAGCAATCACAACAACATAATTTGTTGTTACATATTTACCGATTACCGGTTAAAGGTACTGGTGGCTTGCTAAATTAACAAAATCCTTTCTCTCAGTGTTTGATTGATCATATATCAACAAATAGTTTTTGTGTCAGTAACAAAACTTTGGTTATTGGTACAAAACATTTCTCTCAGTGTAATTGAGATAACCAGAATTTCCAATTGATATAATCAAAATTTTAGTTCGTCCATATTCAACCAATCATTTTTATCAGTATATTATAGAAATGGAAAAAAATAAAGAGTGAGTTGAACCGAAATTAAAATTAATTTGATGGAAACGGACATAAACGTTTTCACCGAGAAAGTTGTGATGTAAAATTATATTATACGTTTAAATGTGTTCAACTTGAATTAGGTTAAATTTGACATTATAAATTTAATAGTGTAATCTTGTTATAAATAATATAAAATAATATAAATTTAATTAAAAATTTTTTATGTTTTTGTACTAAAAGATGATATTGAGAAGTTTTAACATATAACACGTGTTTTTTCCGACAAATAAAAAAAAAATAGATTTTAAAATACAGGAGGAAATTCGCGGTAAACAGCGCAGGCATTTAAAGATATGACGATTTGGAACATCTTACGTATACATATACATATAACAAAAGTTGGTACGCTATACATATTTCCTGTTTCGCTTTGGCACTGCGAACAACTGATATCGGTATCTCGTCCTTTGCTATGAATAGAGTTTAATGCGACACGTGGAGCAAACGCATCGGTTCGATGGTTCGAGCAGCGCCGTTTTCGCTTGCAGCCGTTGCAACATCGGATACGACGATCGCATGTGCAAGCGGCGCGGCGGGGTCGATTTCTTATATTTAGCGTCGGCTAGATTAATAATTTATAGCGTCGCGCACGACGACATAATAAGGCGAGTAAATTTAACATTCGCGACTCTCTTCCGCTGTCCACCGATCGCGATTTACGGATATTGACGCAGAGGGGCAGATTCCCGATAGTTAAATCCCGAGATAATTTTGTTCAGCTCGTTGTGGAAGCGATAGCATTCTGTTTGTTCAGATGCGTGAAGGAGCACTCGATTGCATAAAAAACTGTAGATTATTAAGAACGTGATACGCAGGCACGCGTGAAGGTCGTATTCTTGTATGTGGCACTTTTACGCTGCAATTTTGCCCATCGAATCTGATCGTGATAGATTGTTAGTAAAAAGCGGACTTTAAAACTCTTCCTAAATCCTTGTCATTGTTGCGTTAAACGGAATGATAAAAAAAACATGGAAAAAAGACATTTAATTCCGTAAATAGCATTTAATCTGATATCACGTACCTTTCTAATTCGCTTTTTTGGAACATTTTCGAATTATTTTTAGTTTCTCTTTCGAAGAGAGACTCATAGTATTGAAATTGCAAAGAAATATTCATAATAAACAAAAGAAAATAACAAGAAAATTTTTTTTTAATGAGAATTTATCAAAACATAAACAAGAGAATTTATCAAAAAATAAATGTCTTGTCCTTTTCTTAATGATAAGAGAATTTATCAAAAAAATAAACATGCCTACGTAGAGGCATTTTTTTGAATCAATTAAAAATCTATTTAGCTGTCCACGAATTTACTTTAATGTGCACAAATAGGTAAATTCTTCATTTAACTTTAAGTAAACTTTCTTAAACATTTATTTTAAATGTTTAATAAAGGATTTTGATATGACATTTAATACCGCAAGATTTAACCGAAAATTTAAAATATTTTGAGATGTGGTCTTTGACATATTTGATTTGCGTTAATAAAAAATTAATTTCACGGAAAGGACGGTTTTGCTGAACTGTTTAAAAATTTAGCCAGATACAGATCTGAAAATAATTTAAGTAGACCATCAAAATAATTAGGGTAAGTGCGCCATCAATGGATTAAGCTATAATTAACAGGGCTCGGTCGTTTTCAAATAAATTTATTTAAAATATATATTTTAAATAAAGGAGAAATTAGAAAGTTATTTAGTATTTATTATTTTAAACAACTTCTTCTGACCTATTTCTTATTCGATATTTTAAATAAGTTTTTGGAACTTATTTTATATTTTTTATTTCGAATAAGTCTTTATCGATTACGATATTTTAAATAATTGAACAATATCCTGAAATCTAATTTTATTTAAAATAAATCATATTAGTTATCATTTTTATTTTATTTATAAAATATAATAATTACTTATTAAGTTAATAATTACTTATTAAGTTTATATATTCTTATTACTTAAATACTTATTTTGCTGCCTAATACTAAATATAACTATAATAACATTAATTAGAGGCTACAGTTATAAAAAAACTGAAATGGTAAAATCTGAAATGTTATGAACTTATAAATGTATAGGGGAGACCGGGACTAGTTGTCGTACAGGGTTGATTGTAAAAATGCTTATAACTCAAATCAGATACGGCAGAAAAATCTCTTTTTTTGACTGTAGATAGCTGATACAATATTAATTTGTTGTGTAAAATGGTTTGCACCACAAACATTGTATATATTATTTATAGCGATTTTTGAGAAAATGAAGTTGGTGAATAAATTTTTATAATCACCTATTTTGTTGTCTGACAAATCTTTGGCATTATTAATCGTAATATCCATGTATTCATAGAAAATGACATAACTTAGAAGATCTTTGCTACAATTATGTAATCATTATTCTGACTAAGTTTGTGAATACAATCTCTTTTATTAAAAATGGCTATGTTAGATAGATTGACCAAAATGAGACGAGATTAGGTGACAATTAATTTTAATATCTTTAGAGGACACATTTTCAGAGAATATACTTACAAATATATTATATTTCATATAGATATATATTTTTTCATTTTTCATATAGAAACTATGGTACAAAAACAAATTACGTATTTTATGATTAAAATAACTATTTTATTTGTATTAATACTACAATTACTATTATTTCTCAAAATATAGAACTGATATTAAAACAAAAATTGTATTTTTTATATGTGTTGTCCATAACAAATATGCTACTGCCAATCCTAGAACGTGTGACAATCAACCCAGAACACGGGATTAATTGTCATATTTTCGCAGCATCATTTAAAATTAAATAACTTATTTTTATGATATGATGAATTCACGAGTAATATTTTTTTTAATACCTGAAGGATGTAGGTATATTGTAACGTATATAATATTTCAAAATCAGGCATCCACTTTTTTCTAAAAATCAATAATCAAAAACTGTGACAATCGGCCCCGGTCTCCCCTACTCAAATGTATGTTCATATATCAAAATGTAAATAAAATTATTAAAATATTTTGTATTTCCTATTTAAAACGTTTATTTCAAGTAGGGGAGACCGGGGCCGATTGTCACAGTTTTTGATTATTGATTTTTAGAAAAAAGTGGATGCCTGATTTTGAAATATTATATACGTTACAATATACCTACATCCTTCAGGTATTAAAAAAATATTACTTGTAAATTCATCATATCATAAAAATAAGTTATTTAATTTTAAATGATGCTGCGAAAATATGACAATTAACCCTGTGTTCTGGGTTGATTGTCACACGTTCTAGGATTGGCAGTAGCATATTTGTTATGGACAACACATATAAAAAACACAATTTTTATTTTAATATCAGTTCTATATTTTGAGAAATAATAGTAATTATAGTATTAATACAAATAAAATATTTATTTTAATCATAAAATACGTAATTTGTTTTTGTACCATAGTTTCTATATGAAAAATAAAAAATATATATCTATATGAAATATAATATATTTGTAAGTATATTCTCTGAAAATGTGTCCTCCAAAGATATTAAAAAAAAAATTAATTGTCACCTAATCTCGTCTCATTTTGATCAATCTACCCCACATAACCATTTTTAATAAAAGAGATTGTATTCACAAACTTAGAAGATCTTCTAAGATATGTCATTTTCTATGAATACAGGGATATTACGATTAATAATGCCAAAGATTTGTCAGACAACAAAATAGGTGATTATAAAAATTTACTCACCAACTTCATTTTCTCAAAAATCACTAAATAATATATACAATGCTTGTGGTGCAAACCATTTTACACAACAAATTAATATTATATCAGCTATCTACAGTCAAAAAAAGAGATTTTTCTGCCGTGTCTTGTTTGAGTTATAAGCATTTTGACAATCAACTCCGTACGACAACCAACCCCGGTCTCCCCTACATATTCTTTATTTTATATTTTGAGTTAACTTTTGAAATGTAGTTTTTACTTAAAATAAAAAATAGATTTCAAGAACTTCTTTTAAATATAAAATAAGTTATTTTAAATAAATTTTCGAAAACAATTTCTTATTTAAAATAAGAATATTCTTCAAAAAGAAATTTAAAATAAAAAAGCAAGCTATTTTGACATTTTAAATAAAAGTTATTATATATTTTAAATAAATAAAATGCATTCCAGAGTCCTATTTCTTATTGTATACTTTTAATAATTTTTTGCGACGTATTTCTTATTTAATATTTTACATAAATTTTTGGAACCTATTTTATATTTATTATTTCGAATAAGTCATATCACTCTTTTATCGACTCCTACGATTTTATATTTAAAACAAGTTTCTGGAACTTATTTTATATTTTATATTTTAAATAGGTCGTATCTCATGTCAGTTATTTTACCTAGCCCTGCTAATTAATTAATTCATAATATATTTTTACGCCGAAAAACAAATTGTACAGTGCATATACTTTCGAAAACCTTTTACTTTCAGGATATTACCCGTGAAAAACAATATATTCATCTTATGAGACTAGAATGAGAATTTATATTATTACTTTATTTTTTACGATTATTGGATTACGTTGCATTAATAGACTACCGGTTATCCACCATTGGAGCACCTGAAAATCGAATATTAAACAATTATACTTCAAAATATTGGGTCAAATAATAAAAGTTTACTGAAAATATAATGTTTATTAAAGTCATTGTTGAAAGAATTCTTATATATTTACATATACAAATCTTAAAATTTATGAACTCTCTCTCTCTCTCTTTCTCTCTCTAAACATTACATATTTTATATAAAATAATCGAAAAAATTATAAAATAAGATAAACATTTAGGTATCACACAATTGCTTCTATCGTATAAAATTGTCTCCGTAAAATAATAAAATATAATATAAACTTTATTTAACTAAAATATATAATATAAAAACTATATAATATAAACTTTTATAATGAAACATAAAATAGTTATATAATAAAACAAATAATTACACACAAAACTGTCTTATGCTTTATTACTGGACTTGGCAAACATTTCTTATGGCCGTAATTGCCATACTCATTTGTTTCACACAACATGCCATGGTTTAACCATTGATCCATTGAAGGCCTCGCCACGTAGTCCATTTATGGAAATGTCAATCAATTATCATATAATCTATAATCCTGTGCTTAAATGTAAATAGTTGCCGAAAATAGAGTACCCCATTTTAAAGCGTATATCTTTAACTTTAATGAACTATTATTGAGATTAATAAAATATATTTCCATTAAATAGTTTCAATAATCTTTGCAAAATCGCGAAAAATAAGATTAAAATGCACAAAAATGTATCTTACGAAATTACAGCGTCTTTGCTGCGCCTATCTGAGTGTAATTAACATAGCGGCTGTTTCTTTACTAGTTTATAATTTCTCCACCACAACAAATGGCGCGACGACATCACGTATAATAATGAAAATATTTAACTAGTCCATCTGTTGCACCGGTCCATCGATGGTATATTTATCCTAGAATGCTCAGGCTGGTTGCTAGAATATGTGGTATTGCTAGAATGTCAAAAATTTTTTTGCAACATTAATTATCATACTCGAAATTCTTATGTGATTATTATGAAATTATTTTGATGGTTCAACAAAATTATTTCCAGATTTATATTTAGCTAAATTTTTTAATATTTCAGCAAAATCGTTCTTTCCATGTTTACTTAATAAATTTCCGGTATATCTGTGTATGAGCTTTGTTCTATGATGTTTGTGTTTTTATTTATTGACTGCTTTTTTGTTGAAGCTGCAAAGAGAAAAGTCTCTTCATTGGTTTCTTAAAAGAAACGATAGACTTTGCAACACAGTCGTGCGCAATTCCCGCGAAGTCCCGGGACTTTCCTCAGACCGAATCCGTGAATCGAATTACCGAATCCGACGATGACCGCGTCCGGCGAAAGGAAGTCCGTTAGGTGTGCATGAGGGATGCCTAACTGTGCTCGTCGAGGGTCTGAGCCTCGATTCCGCGAGGTTTCCTCTCTTCTGCAGGTCTTCTCGCGCCTTCTATCTCGCATCGCAGTCTCATCTTGCACCGGTAACACTTGGAAAAAACCGATACTATTATTATTCAATCATAAAAAAGGAGGAAAAATACACATTCTGAAAATCGCATCCGGATCAAACGTTATTTCGTGAATATTTTTGAAACGCTGCAGGGAATTAAGAATGAATATTATTAATGTAAAGCTAAAGATTACTAAACTAATTGTGGATGAATAAATTAGAAAAATAAACTTCATAAATGACGCAAGAACTAATTAAATGGAGATTAAGTTTATTTTGTATTAGAGTAAGGTTTATCGTCATAACGTAATTCCAATTTTTGCTTAATTAGGTGTGTTTCTCTTTATAATCGACAAGTGATAGCGCAAAACGAAAAATTGTGTTATGTATTGATTGCATAGGTATAGAATTTCCTTATGAATACTATAGATATTGTAATCGACATTCCTCTTTATGTTATTATGAACGAGTCTACAATTATCATTAAAATACAGATCTAACACAGTCAAATAATAAACATTGTCCATTGACAATGAATTTCTTGAAAGAGATTGTATTTTTTTTTCTCATCTTAAAATAATAATATAAATCTTATAATATTATTTTATAGTATTGTAATAATTCTTATACAATACATTTATGTTAAATTTAAATAATATACCATGTCTTTTATAGATTGTGTTCAAATTAAGTAAAATATTGCATAAAAAATTAATTAATTTATATATATATATATATATATATATATAATTAGTATATTAATAATTATGTTATTTAAAAAATGCGCTGTAATAAGCTGTTACATTGTGTCGCATCGTTTGTTATTTTGAAGACGCAAGTAAGCGGTTCTCACATTGATCTTTCGATCTATGTCTTTCGATAGCGACATCAAATACGCAGTCGAACCGTTATCATTTCTGAAATAATGATCCTCTCCTATTGTTTCAGGCGCAACGACCGGAGCAGAGCGTAATGCAGGCCTTGGAGAGCCTCAATGATTCACAGGTGAATGACTTCTTGTCTGGCAAGGCACCACTTAATCTTACTATGCGACTAGGCGATCACATGATGTTAATCCAGCTGCAGTTGTCCACCGTAACCCCGACATCGCCGACCAGTCAAGCGAGCTCTGCCAACAGTAACGGCCATAGTCACCACAGCAGCAGCAGCAGCAACAGCAGCAGCAACGTTGCTAGTTTGCCCAATAGTAGCAATATCACGAGCATGTCCAATCCATCTGGCGGTCATTCGTCGTTGCAAGCCAGAAGATGCCTGACGGCCAGATCACCGGGAAATATCGTTAAGCCGCAGAACGCCGCCGGGGCACCGGCTGGCAGAACGTCGCATCTAATTAGTAGCCTTGCCAGCGCCCTACACGCAGCCGCCAGCTACAGCAACAGCAGCAGCCTACCTACCGCCAGCATTACCACTACGACCACCAGCCCGGTATGTTCCAGTCGGGTTACAACATCCTCTTCGTCCGTCTCGGCGGCGCCAATTAACCCGGCGCATTCATCGTCGTCGTCCAGCAGCAATTCGGGTCAATCGCAATCTACGCGTGGCAATTCGCATAGCGTTCCACCTACGAATGGCAGTTCTTCCAGCGCGTGCCAACCCTGCCCACTCTATCACCACCATCATCATCACGGCCATCACCACGGTCATCACCATGGCCATCATCACCACCACCATCATCACCATCATCATCATCATTCGAGGAACAAACCTAGCTTGCCCAACCTTTCCACTTCCTCTTCTTCCTCTTCCTTCAGTTCTGGTTCGTCTCCGATTCAAGAGCAGTCTGCCTTGGAGCCGATGTCCTATGACGCGACGCTACCCAGGAAGAAGCTCTGCAGCGGCCATCATCATCATGGCCAGCCATCATCGTCTGTTACCACTAGTGGCATGGACGCCACGAGGAGTCAACACGAGGAATCTAATTCGCAGAGCCCAACATGCGCCTCATCGCTGATGCTGGAGCAATCGTCACCCAAGCCCGCCACCCTCGACACTCGAGCACTCGCCGAGGCGTCTCGGAACCTCACTCAGAAGCTGAAGCAGCTCTCCTCTGAGGTACTCACCTCGCGGGTCGACCTCGCAGAGGTATACATTGTTACCGAAGCCAGTTCCCCCTGTGTATCATTATTCGTGATTCATATTCGTGATTGCACGTCGATCAAGGTCCTAAGAGGTGCGCCGTGATTGGTCGCGAATTGAATTGTTTGTCCTGATTTGGTCTCTTTTCGAATTGGATTGCTTATTTATTGGATAGAATTCTTCGATGATACTAAATTTATTTCTCGATTGCGTGGATAAAATTTTAAAAATTTGAACACTTGCTTGCAATATACTCTCAGGTCCTTAAAATTATCATATTTATATTGTATTTAACTATTTTTTATGCTAATAACATTTAAATTCTAGTGTTCTGTTGTGACAAATGATGTGTGTATTCTTAATCTTAATTAATATTACGCATTAATACTGATTTTATATTGTACTTTTGAAACATGGTTTTAAGTTTAACATTACATATGTAAAATTTATATTTTGAAACTATATAATTTCATATAGATAAACTTAACACCTTATCATTTAATTACATTTCATGTTCGTAAGCTTAAACAGAGCCTCATAAGATGGAATTCAATTTTTTCAAACGATTTTCTTAAATAATAACATAACATATACTTACGAATTTTTTATGTTAAATATTTAAAACACACACATTTCTAAATTTTTAAACTTAAAAAATAAGAAATTTGAAAGATATAATAGAGAAAGGAAAGGGGAAGGTAGGATATATCAAAACACCAATTTAACAACTTATTTGCGCTTTTAAATACGAGAATAATATATTTCTAAAGCGATATGTAAATTTTTTTTTAACATCTTATTAGAAAAGTGTTTTGTACGTCATCGTGCATAAGTACGAAGGCAACTAAGGACATATCAATAGATAGAACGTGCAGAATCTTACGTATCTCTTTAAATTTAGGAGAACGCGAGACGCAGGCAAGGCGCAATAATAGAGAGTATGCATCATCATGGCAAAGGCGTGTATTCCGGCACGTTTAGCGGCACTCTGAACCCAGCCCTCCAGGATAGACACGGTCGGCCGAAGCGGGACATTAGCACCATCATTCACATCCTGAATGACTTGCTCTGCGCGACACCGGCCGCATCCGCAGGCCACTATAGGCATCATCATCACAGGCATTCGCATACTCGCCAGCAATCTTCCTTGATGTCTGCGTCTTCCGCGGGCACTACAACTACCGCGAGTGGATCTACTTCGTCGATCGGCTGTCATGATTCCACACCAGGCTACTCCAGTGGTGTGCATTTATGAATTTATATCGAATAATACTTTTAAATATAATGAAACAAAGAAAAACATTTTATAATATATTTAATATTCAAGGTGCTAAATATAGAATTAAATTATATTATATATGTTTAATTATTTTTATATTTAATGCCTTGTATTGTAATTATAACATAATACGGCACTATTTTTATTTAAAAAATGTCTATAAATTTTTATCTTAATACCATTAATTTCTATGAATACTAATGCGCCGTGTGATGTTTGGAATGTAGAAGAATTATCAAAGGAGAACGAGGCAACGAAGGGCAAGATGCGTCGGCTGCGTTTAGTCATGGAACAACGTCGTGCTAAGAGAAAAGCCAGGCGACAGGCGCGAGCGGCACCGTATACCACACAGTGGGCTGCGATGACTCCCGCCGATCCGAACCACGAGCCGAACACGTCAACTGCGACCTCGAGCACCACCACCACTACTAATAGCGCGGAGCCGCAGAACGAGCCGGAGCTTCAACCGTGTAGCCCCGAACCGGTCGTAGCTTAAATACCACGTCACTAACAGTCAATTCACGGCACAGTAATATCTTCTATATTCGTATACATAAAGTATGATTGTCCGTTTTCGTTTCTACCTATCGCACTGATTTATTCCGAAGGAAGAAAATGCAGAGTCGAACGTGTTCTATCGCGCAGTTACACTCGTTCCTTATAACTCTCGTTCCGCGCAACCAAACGCTGCAAAACGTTTTAAACATTTGATTCGACACTCATTCTCGTTGATACCCCGTACACGGTCTCGATCATTACCGTGAATCCACTGAGTTTCTCTCCGTATTATGCAAGTGTCTCGCTTTCTCCGATTTGCGTTACTTTATGCAAATAGACGTAATCTGCGAGGATTCACTAGCTGATGAATCGGAAGATGAATTCCAATCGAACATCCTTTCTTTTTTGTATAGCACTCGAAACTATTCTTTGAATAACATTTTTTAATATCTTTTTTGTCTTTGGAGTATGATGGTATTAAGATCCTATTTAAAAAAAAAAACGTTTATATACGAAAAACTAGGAAATTATTACAATATACGTAAATTATTATAATATACTATACTATTTCTCAAGTTTTTCGTATACGTTTCTTTTCAAAAATAGGAGTCCAAGAATTTCTTTTTTCTACCTTTTTAGTTTTTTTTAGATCGGAATCTTTTTGCGATATAACATGCATTGCATTAGAGTTATTCCACAAAAAATCACTTACAACTCATCCATGGACCATCATTTTAATTCAATCGCGTTTGCTTATTATTATCATCAGTGTACAATGACAACGCATTACCATCATCACATAAATGTTTCCCGTGATGACATGTGAAACATTGTAGGGGCGCAATGGGGCATTTTGGACGTCTAGAAAAATGATCGTGCGTGGAGTTATAGCTATATATTAGGCAATATATAGTGTTACCGCTATAATAAAATGTATATTATACATACATATATTATATATATATATATATATATCATTATATTGTCATTATATTGTATGTATTTAGAATAACGAAATACTGGGGGGTGGCACCCAGTTGGACACGGCTCAATTGGACACGAGCCACTCACAGCGCTTGAGATTACAAAGCTCCTAAGCACCGGTCGCTGTGATTGGTGGTGTCCAATCGAGCCGTGATCAATCGGGATCACCCCAATACTGGGTATCCTATGACTATCGTTTCCCAACATTAATAAAACGGTGATCTCGCAGTGTTTGGCCGGACTCAGGACTTGATCGTAGTTGACAATAATTACGCTCGGCGAATGAATCAGTGTGACGGTTTTACGTATCTATACATCGACATCGGGAAGTCGATGAATCATTCTGAAAGAGAGAGAGAAAGGGAGAGATTGAGAGAATGAGAGAGAGAGAGAAATAGAGAACAAAAGCTCTTATTAAGGCTACCTATTAAGGAATCCTGTTAAGGAACTTCCTGTTAGAAGTAAAACTCGCCGATAAATACGCTGCACGCGTTCAAGGAAAGAAATGGGAGGCAGGATCGCCATAGTTTCGTCTGTGCGCGTTTACTACGCTCTCTCTTGACAATTCTTTCGCTATCGGGCACTTGAAGTCTTATACGTAGATGCGAATAGAACTTTGATTACTCGTAGAAGTTGCGAGAGAAGCAACGGTAAATCTCGCGTTTTGCTGTGCACTTTACATGAAACCGCTATTATTCTTGAAATAAGAAAAAAAAAGAAATGTTACGGTAACTCGCGCGCGACGAAATTAGTGCAAAGTTGTATTTCGCGTCCTGATTGATATGAACTATCGTAATTTGTTTTTATAAGTAGCAAGTGCACTTTCCAACGTCTTCTTCGAATTAAAATTACACTAACGCATACGCGTTAATAATGATGTACGCGTTGGAGTATTTTCCATTTAAAAATCTTAGGTGATTTCGTCAATTAGTAATGTTTGTATATTGATAACGTATTGTACACTTTACTCGTTTACGTAGGAAATGTAAAGTAACAATGCAAAAGAATAAGATCTAAATGAGAGTAAAGTGAACAAAACGAAGATTTGTGTTTTCTATATTCGATTGTCTTTCCAATTTGACGAAACACAAAAATATCGTTTTATTTAATATCTTTCTTATGCGTTTATTCCTTCTTCGATATGTATCATTCAATCAATGTTCCAGAGAAATCTGTATTATTTATTTTCGTAAATATATCATTTTAACTTGATCGCGTTTATGAACTACTGAAAAAAAAAATAGTAAAAGGAAAATGATAATAAAAGGGATGAAGAAATGGAAGAAAGAAACAAAAGAAATGAAAGATTATTTTTTACGTTGTATGTAATATATAGATCCAAAAATAGGGAAAATCATGTATCTAAGTGAGGCGCAAAGCGATTTAATATCGAGTTGGAAATGCATGTTTAGTTCTTATGGAGCATACAACACATGATGAAATATTTCTTAATCATAAGTCATATCTTGATGCTTGGTTACCCTTTATCAGGATCTCACATTATTCTTCGAAGAGACGATATGGAAGAGGATAAGATCCACGCGAATCGAAGAAAGTGGTGTAAGAGCGGTCTTAACACGGATGAAATGCATTACGTGATCGTTTTGCACGTTATGCTACGGCCCTACGATTTAAGTTTAAGTTAATTAGGTACTACAGATAATACACAGTGTCACATACTATTAATAGAATACATTGCGTTTAGGTTTACTTTAGGAGAAGAAAATATTATTACCATTATTACATTATTATATATCATTAGTATATCGCTATTACAATTTTTGCAAAACTGGCTCAATATTGTAATATACGACTATCGGAATCTTTATCGAGTACCAAAATAAATAAGATTGCTTGCTAAGTTAAGGACAAGTTTATTTTGCGCTTTTCGTTTGACTGCATGAGATATCTGGTGTCTACATTATATGAGTTTGTTCTTGTTACCGCTTCGTGTCTTGTTCGTATCTATAATATTATAATTTTTATCAATAACACTTAATAAGCAGTGTGAGAGAGAAAGCTCTCGCATTATTCCATAAAGTTTAAAGGAAAAAAAACGTATTTGAAGGGCACATTAAATTAGATTAAAGTTTATTTACCGTCAAATTGTTTATTTAAATTATGCCTTAAATTACAATTGTAGAAATTTATCGACGCTTAAGATTTACGCTGTAGTTTTATCGTAATATAACATCTTTCGTAATATCTACGCCGCATATATCTAAAACGACAATATGGCTATTATTATAAAAAAAGGAGAAAAAGAGGGGTGAAGAAGGAAGAAAATTAATATTATCCTGACGAAATTGACACTATCGCAAATTGTACGTTTCTCATCGTGAACGTAAAGTTCGCGATGTGTTATCCTGAAAGGACCGCTCTCGCCTCAGTGCACAATAACCCATAAAAATAATTTTCGATTTCTCCAGTCACCAGTGTAGAAATTACGCTAACCGACGTAAAAATCGATTGATCAGACATCCTCTAATACGCTCCGAGGTACACTTACGCGACTCGTGTTACATACAACTTTTTACGCACCTCGAGTACAAGTTTTTTTTCGTTGTGTTGAGTAGAAAGGCAAGACTTTAATACTGATGGAAAAAAATTCTTTCAGAAATCACACATCCATAGAGTTTCTATCTCCGGTAATTTGAGAATCACCAAAAAATAGATCCTCGCGTTAATAATTAAGCTTGTACCTCGATAATTGTCGGCTTCTTTATTACATGCGAACGCATTGCTTTTCTTTTACTTGAAAGTGCGTTCATGACGGGAAGCGCGCTTAAAATTAATTGGTTCCACTGCTGTCGCATTCGATCACAAATGAATCACTTTATACAAACGAGTACAATTATTCTACCTAGAAAACTTGGCTATAAGACTGTATGTTTCCCTTTAGCATGTGTTGTTCGTTACGCAGAACGTTTATCGAACGATGCGAACATAATCGGAGAAAAGGGGATACATTAAACGCCGCATCAGATTCCCACAATTTGAATACTAAGTATCAAAAGATACTTTTGTCATTTTTAACAAAACATTTCTTTGAAACATCGAAAACATTCCTTCATGATAATATTTAATTCGTATCAAATATCGAGTCTTGCCACGTACCAAGTAACAAAATTTCAAGTTATACTATTAACATATTTTCAAAAATGGCTGAAACTTAACCAAGGTTTTTCAGTAAAAATCTATTTTAAAAAGTCTAAAAAATTTTACTATCTAAATGTGCTCCCTTCCCTTTTACTACGCGGAAGCAACAGGAATTCGCACAATTTTCGAACACATGGAAACAGTATTCTTTTTTCTTCTCGCAATAATGTAGCGATATGTACGAATGTCTCTACGAGCTTCTGATGATTGTTATCCCATAAACACGATTTTGCATGTTTCCTACGTTAAGGTAAGAAGTTCGCTCTTTCAGTGCTCGTCATCCGCGCTCTCTTTAAACATGAATAAAAAATGGACGGGATAAAGCACGGGCGAAAACGCCGATTCATAAGGAAGGAAAGCGTAAACGATGTACATACAATCGTACGTCGTGCGTGTTCGTCGGGACACAAGACAACCCCCCCCCCCTTCCTCGGTACTGGTATTAATTAATTTTTAATATAACCGACTTAACTAATTACCGAGAAAAATAAAAAAAATAAAACATCAAAATATCTCGTATCCAGACAAACACAATTATCGTGTTGTGCGCAAACCTATCTCGCTATGGCACGACGTTAGTGCAATATAAGAGAGCTTCATTTTTTTTCTTTCGTACAAACTGTTCGCGGAAATAAAATGTACATTTTGGCAGTTTAATTTCATCAGCGCAAGACGTAATGTACGCATCGTTACGATCAATTGGTGAACATTTTCCTACGCCGACATGGCGAACGACAAAATTTTCTGTTGGGCAAACAGAATGTCTCGAGAGGAACCGTGCGACATAGCGAGTAAAGAAATTCCTCTTGTCTCTCGTTCTGAGTTGCGTAATCTAAATTGTTTAAATTTGGACATTAAGGACTGTTCTATTATTATCACTGATACCGACTTTTCCTCTCGTGACACATGCTGTACACCACGTGGAAATCAATGTTCCGACATAAACGTATAGTGATTGATCGAACTTCTAATACAAATTAATCTTTTTTGTGATCGTCTTGCGGCACATGTGACAAGTCTTCAACGGAGCGGCGCAATGCTCACACGCGCCATGCCCGCAAAGAAACGCGACATTACGACGACGTTCCATACAGATGCTACACATATTCGCCTCCTCGAGATCTGCGACTCTAGTCTCCAAATAACGTAGCCGTTCTAGATCTTTATCCTTCTCTTTTTCCTTGTCATTGATCTCCTTTTTTCGTTTGCCTTCTGAAGATACGTCTTTCGATTTATCCTCCGAATTGGCTATAGAGACTTCACCTGTCGCCAACTGACCATCTAGAAAAATATGTAAAAATAATATAAAACATATTCGTATGATTTCCACATGATTCCTTATAATTGTAATTTGTTATGCAGAATATTTTGCTGATACAGAAAATACTTAATAATTCCTTAAGATCAATTTCACCAAGATTTCTTGATCAATTTAATCAATTTA
This sequence comes from Trachymyrmex cornetzi, assembly GCF_001594075.2. Taxonomy (NCBI): domain Eukaryota; kingdom Metazoa; phylum Arthropoda; class Insecta; order Hymenoptera; family Formicidae; genus Trachymyrmex; species Trachymyrmex cornetzi. Next base: position 62,448 of record NW_017300063.1, on the reverse strand, counting down.
AATGAGATAAAAAAATTACGTACCTGGAATTGTTTGCGTATGGCCACAACGTGCACAACCAACCAGCGTAACGCTACTGCTAGGATCAATTCGATTCTCCTGTTTTGTGTTTCCTATGATCCCCGAGCAATCCCGACACTCTGCCGCGTCACCGGAACCGATTATATTCTTCTTCGCAACGTGCAATCCTTCCGACTGCGATATATTATCTATCCGGTATACAGGTGGCTCTACATAACCAGGCGATGGATTGTTCTCTATTCTGCAAGACGAATTACATTTTCCATACGTTTGTTGATAAACTCTAAATCAATTAAGTGATTTCAAAAGCGTATTGCAAGATCAGTTTTCAAAACGTAAAATCAATTTAAAGTTACATTTCAGTCAAAATTTACATTTCGACTTGCGGATCATTTAGAACACTCGTATCTTGTCTTACTCTAATTGCGTGCTGTGACTTTGGTATTTGTAAGAGCGTAAAAGATCAGCAAGCATGGTAGCCTGTGGATTGCTTTCCAAAAGATCAAGTGCCGTCTTGTCCTTGTTGTTTCTGACTTGCTCAAGGAGTTTACAACTTCTGTCCACGCTTACCAAAAAACAAGCTAATGCTAATTCAGTCTTTGCGCCTTGCCTTGCCAGGTTCTGCCAGATCTGTTCGAAAGAAGAAAATATTCGTTGGAAAAGACTGCTGAACTGATAAGTTATCCTTTCTTTTCTCAAATTATAAATGTAGATATACGTAATAATTCTAAAAGTTTCAATTACATTTCATAAAAAACGTAAATAGAAACTACATTGCAAAAATAATGGAGAAACTTTATTTAATTACCTCTGTTTTACAATGTCTCAACTTTTTGCAATGCATCATTCCCTTTTAACTTTCTTCTTAGAGGAGTAAGAGAGAAAGAAAGAGGAGTGACTTCTCCGCCTAGGAGAAGAAGAGAAGGAGAGTGTTGTGCTGTCTTATATTTAAAAACTTAATAATTTTCTTGAAAATGAATCACAATTTGGTATTGTTTTATGAATTAAAACAATCTTAGATCTTTTATTGAAGTTAAAAAAAAATGATGCATTGCGAAAAGTTATGATCGTACATCTATGTCTTCCAAGAGAGAGAGAGGAGGGGGGGAGAGGGGGAGAGAGAGAGAAAGATACAAAAGATAAATTCAAAAGCAAGAACATATAGCGTTTTCGGCCCGGCCGGGTTTGCACCAACCTGGGTTGGATTAATGGCGTTTTGCGCTCTCCTATTGGTAGAGTGTGTGACGTCAACCAATAGGAAAGATTAATCCAACCAAGGTTGGTGCAAACCCGATCGGGCCGAAAACGCTATTAAACATACAGCATACAAAAGTGGTGAATCCCGGCTACTTTCGGGTGTAGGCACAGCAGTCTGTTGATTCGGGCTCTTTGCTATCGCGATATGTAATACAGTGTCGCCGTCCTCATCCGTGCTGCCGATATCCGCATTGTGATGCACCAGCAGCTCAACCAGCGACCAATGTCCCTGCGAAGTTGCTAAATGCAACGGCGTTTGCCGCCGATTGTTGCACAGATCCACTTTGGCGCGGCCACCATTCTGCGAGAGAAGGATGGCCGCAACTTCCTTGTGTCCGTTCAACGCCGCTAGATGCAATGCTGCAAATCCATCTTCCTTTTTCACGTCTACCAAGTGACGCGCCCGCGCAACCAGCCTCTCCGTTGCACTGCAAATTTATAGGTTCACAAAGTGAATTAGATAAATTACTATAACATTAGAGGGCTACAAACCAAAAATTAAAATATAACGTTATTAATGGTAATGAGGATATAAATATATTTAACGCAAGTTTAGCGTATAATTAATCGCAACAATAAAAACAGAACAATAAATGAAAAATATAAAAATATATATATATCATACGTTTCAACCTCGATCGGGTCATTCTCATTGTTTTAATGCAAGAGTTCGTCGAGTCAGAGAAAACAAAGAATTTGATTTTGCATGTTAATATATCCGGATTACACTGTGGTATTCTATAAAAATGAATGTTTATCAGATCTTGAGAAAATCAAATATCGAAAGTTCCATTGTAACAATATGTGTGTAACCACACGTATTGTTTCTATAAATTAGTTGCAAATTATAATAGATATAATATCTTATATAGATACTGCATTATAAAATTAATTACAATTAAAATATACCACAATCACAGAGATATTATATTAAAACATTAAATTTCGTACAATAAATAAAATACCTTCATATTGATGGTCTCATTTACAAATTACAATCCAATTTTTTTGAAACTATTATAAACAATAACGATCGGAATTAAATTTGTTGTTAACACGTCAATGCCTTCAGTCGTTATGACATTCAAAGAAACATATAAGATATTGTTAAACGGACAATTTTTTAAAAACATGGAAGGGAGAAAAATGTATTAGAAGAAGGAGATATGTGAGAGAGAAGGAGAATAGTTAAGAGGGGGACGTGATTATGACGAGGAAAGTGATTCTATTATCTGTAGGTATGATTCTGGTAAAGCTTCCGTATCATTTTGTCTATTAATGCCTTGTTTTTGCATTTTTATATGTATTATTTCAGATATCAATCTTTTATTATAAGAAGCCTATGTCGCCAATAATTGCTGACATGGTAATGCAAGATTTGGAAGAGTCAGCAATTAATAAATTACTCATACAACCATTATTCTATTACAGATATGTTGATGATATTATCTTGGTACTTCCATCTGATAGTATTAATGACACTTTAAATATATTTAATTCTTTGCATAGCAGACTGCAATTTACTATGGAAGTTGGTAGTGAAAATGGTTTAAATTTTCTAAATACACGAGTTATTATTAAGGATTAAAGAATTATATTCGATACTTATCATAAAGCAATATTTTCTGGCAGATTTTTAAATTTTCACTCTAATCACTCACTTTGTCACAAGAAAGGCATTATCATTAGCATGGTGGATAAAATTATTCGTTTGTCTCATCCTCGCTTTCATCAAAAAAATGTAATTGATACTATTCAAATATTTCTTAATAATGGCTATCCTGTATCTCTTATTTTCTCTACTATTAACAAAAAAAAATAGAATAAAATACCACATTCATAATAATAATCTTACACATAAAATCAATTTAAAATAAAAATTTTTTTCAATATCATATGTTAAATCTATATCAGAAAGTTTTTTACCAATTTTAACTAAATTTAATTGCAAATTAGCATATTCTATTCCCAATACACTGAAAAGTTTTATTAAGTGAGAAAAAGACAATCTTGAACATTTGTCCAACCAAGATGTGGTATATAAAATCTCATGTGAGGATTGTGAGGCCAGTTATGTTGGCCAAACCAAACGTAAATTAAGTACAAGATTACATGAACACGTTTCAGACATCACTAAAAGAACGGGTTCACCATCCGTTATATCAGATCATCGCATGAATTCAAACCATAAATTTAAATGGAATGAAGTCGAAATTTTGGATAAAGAGGCTTCTTATAATAAAAGATTGATATCTGAAATAATACATATAAAAATGCAAAGACAAGGCATTAATAGACAAAATGATACGGAAGCTTTACCAGAATCATACCTACAGATAATAGAATCATTTTCCCCGTCACGATCACGTCCCTCTCTTAACTATTCTCCTTCTCTCTCACATATCTCCTTCTTCTAATACATTTTTCTCCCCTCCATGTTTTTAAAATATTGTCCGTTTAACAATATCTTATATGTTTCTTTGAATGTCATAACGACTGAAGGCATTGACGTGTTAACAACAAATTTAATTCCGATCGTTATTGTTTATAATAGTTTCAAAAAAATTGGATTGTAATTTGTAAATGAGACCATCAATATGAAGGTATTTTATTTATTGTACGAAATTTAATGTTTTAATATAATATCTCTGTGATTGTGGTATATTTTAATTGTAATTAATTTTATAATGCAGTATCTATATGAGATATTATATCTATTATAATTTGCAACTAATTTATAGAAACAATACGTGTGGTTACACACATATTGTTACAATGGAACTTTCGATATTTGATTTTCTCAAGATCTGATGAACATTCATTTTTATGGAATACCACAGTGTAATTCGGATATATTAACATGCGAAATCAAATTCTTTGTTTTCTCTGACTCGACGAACTCTTGTATTAAAACAATGAGAATGACCCGATCGAGGTTGAAACGTATGATATTATATATATTTTTTTATATTTTTGATTTATTGTTCTGTTTTTATTGTTGCGATTAATTATATGCTAAACTTGCGTTAAATATATTTATATCCTTATTACCATTAATAACGTTATATTTTAATTTTTGGCTCGTAGCCCTCTAATGTTATAGTAATTTATAATTTATTAAGCCTTATTACTCATATTATTGAATTAGATAATATATAGGCACTTTATTTATATTTAAATTAGATGAATCAGATGAATCTTAAGTACGGCCAAGCTATTACTATGCAGACATGACCGCTATGAGATTATACTTGTTAAGTATCTTATATACATACTGAGCATTGCCCTTGAGTGCGGCATGATGCAAGATATTGAAACCCCGTTTGTTCCTCAACGTGAAGTCAACCCTCTCGCAGGCGCATAACGCGTCGATCACATCTAGCGCATCCTTTCCTATCGCGTCGTGCAACGCTGTATCGCCATACGAGTCTTGAAGGTTGACGTCACAATGATAACGCAGTAGAACTTTCACGCATTGCACATGTTGCTTATTAACTGCCACATGCAAAGCACTACATCTGCCGTTATTAACGGCATTGATAGCTGCACCTCGCGATAATAATAGATCCATTATCTCTGGTTGATTTCTGTTTAATCAAAAGAGAAAACAATATAGTTAATTTTGCGAAAAATGCGGCAACGATTTCCAACATACCCGAATGCCGCATAATGCAAAGGCATATCTCCGTCCTCATCGACCGCACGCAAAGAAGCACCAGCATCCAGAAGGAGAGTGCAGAGCTCACGCTGACCTTGGTGAGCGGCCACTTGCAAGCACGTTTTTCTGCCACCGCCAGGAGCACACGCGTCCACTCTGCCAGGGTATTTCTTGAGGAATTCCCGTACTGCGTCCACTCCAGCTTCACCTCTAGCCGCATCCCTTAATAGCTTTTCCACTTCACTGTCGGTACCGTCGACTACGAGAATAAATTATAACGGATGGTCTTGTTTAACACACAGCATAATTAAAATTAATCTTCCTTTGATATCAATTTAATTTTAAATTTGATACCTTTTTTCATTCTATTATTAACAAAAATTCATGTATATAATAAACATACCCGAACGATCTCTACTCTTGTTTGCATTATCGTGCGTGGCAGCCATAGCATTTGTGCCAGAAGATACCGGGACAACACTTAGCGGATTAAATGTCCATGTATGACCATGTATGTCCAACGCCACACGTAAGTCGCCATCGGAATAGATTTTGATTATCTTCCCAGTCTTCCCTAGAGCCTGCGACAAGTATAAATCTGATATTAAACATCTGTCACTTCCATATATAGCCGTACTAAATTAAAATCAAGCATATAAATTGCCAACTAACATTTTTCATGACGTCTATCCATTCACCATGGCCACGTTGATATTGTTTCACGGCAGCTAGATCGCTTTTCACGCGGACTATATCACCAAGAGAGAATCCATCCTTGGCGGTAACTTTCGTCAGAGCACCTGGGTGGAAAGTCCACCTATTGTGGCAGCCTTCGTACTGCACGCGAATATCTCCCTTGTCCGTAATTCGATGTACCGTACCAATCTAGATTTCAAGTTAGAAAGTTAAGTTACACATGCACATCTCATATTAAATATGTTAAACGTATTGACATGTGTGTATTAATTAAATATTTAACCGTATCTCTCAATAACAACTGCTAATTGGGGGGGGGGAAGATCCAAGAAATTTAAAATTAAGCCAGCGGCACACGATGCATTTTCTCTCACTGAATTGCTTGCGTTTTAGAGCAAATTACTACAATTGTATCACATAGAACGTAAAATTTCTAGTAATTTACTAAAGCAGAAAAAATGCATCGTGTATCGCAAGATTTAAACTGCAATTGACATTAATTAATGTTAACGATTGTAAATGATTATTTTTACGAAATACCTTTCCTATGTATTCGGCCATACGCGGATTCCATCCGCCATGACCGTCTTGCATCTCCTTTAACGTATCGACCTCTATTAACACTTTCACCTTGTCACCGACGTTAAACATTAGAGGATGGGGACTAGACGTGATGTTTGTGACACCGCTCCTTATCGGTGTTGTGCCGTTTCCATTATCCGGTACGGTCAAGACCGGTTGGCCGAGTAACGGAAGATGTTCCTTGTAGTAAGTGCCAGCATTAGCCTCCTCCATGTAACACAGGTCCACGCAACCTTTGAAACCTAATCGATACACGTTAGTGCTACCCGTGGACCACGTGACGGTTGCGACGGACCGACTGCTTTCGTTGTCCCATCCACGTATGTCCATGACTCTGCCGGTTTTCCCTGAAATATTTGAAGGAAATTAGATGGTGATTATGTATATATATAATTCATGATATTATATAATTAATTCAATTAATTCATATAATTCAATTAATTTAAATAAAATGTAAATACCACGTCCACCATCCTGATTTCCCCATTCCCAATCTGGTCCGCGAATGACTTTTGCTCCTATGAAGATTCCTTTCAAAGGTATCTTTGTGCAGCCTTCTCTTGACTCCAGACGAACTCTGCGCTCAACGTAATTGTAATTATATTATTATTATAGGTAGTCAGGATGAGGAATACAAATTTCATTAGACTTGAGAACGCTTACCCTACAGAATTTGCTGTTTGATATCTCTCAAAAGTGTGAGTTAACTCATGTACATCGGCCATGTAACACTGTGTGCAGAGATCGTAGTCAAAACACTCTGTGCACTTCCATCTGATACCAATTATCCCATGTCTTTTGCAACCATCACAGATAATGTTGGAGTGCTTAACGCCAGCCGCCGCATTATCAAACACCAACAAATCATAAGCACCCTGATAGCCGATTCTATAATTACTCCTAGCGCCATGATCCCATTGAACGATGACTGTCTTGTCTGGCGTCCGATCGGTGGGATTTGGACTAGAGGTTGAGTTCCCTGTGGAGGGAGGTCTACCGATTTCCACTATTGTCCCAGCGTGACCCTCTCCACCATCTTGATCGTCCCATTTCCAGTCTTGGCCACGGACAACTCGCAAACCAACTTCCAACATCTCCGAATATATAAAATTTGGCTTTTGTCCCTTTAATAAAAATATTACATCATAATCCTTGAATAACACAGCCTATTTTTTTAATATAATAAATTAATTAATGTATCAATGAAACTTAGGAAGGCATAATCTTTTGTTTTACAAGATATCAAAATTTGTTTTCTTTTAGTAAAATTATATCTTTTTACAATATATACGTTTTACAAATGAAAATAATAGTTTACAAAACTTTTTGTTGCAAATATAGTTAATAATAATCACATTTACTAAAACGTTAATTTTTTAAAAGATACATACAAGATACAGAATTATCTAAAATTATTATTTTAAACTGACAATAATTAATAACATCACACACACACACACACACACACACACACACACACACACACACACACACACACACACACACACACACACACACAGCTCACATTTTATAAAAGACATTAAATTAATATACCAATGAAAGATGAATAGGAAGACATAATTCTTCATTTTACAAGATATTAAAATTTTCTTTTTTCTAATTAGAAAGATTATATCTTTCTATAATACATACATTTTAAAAATAAAAATAACAATAGTTTACAACAAAATTTCTTGTTGCAAAAATAGTCAATAATAATCACATTTATTAAAATATTAATTCTACTTTGAAAAAGATACATATAAGATATATATATATATACAGAACTATCTACAATCATTATTTTAAACAATTATCAATAATAAAATATTTAGCAATTTTACGCACTGTGAAACAATAATACTACGATATAGTTTCATACCCATGTGCTCGAATAATCAGAAACTGTCACGTTCTGTCACAGTTCGTACGTCATGTACTGTTAGGAACATCATTGGTACACATAATTTTGTGCAAATTCTCGCTGCGGGAGCGTAATCACTCTGCAATTTCCCCCAGATTTGCGCGGCGCTCATCCGAAATCTCAGACAATGTCTTAAATCCTATTAATCCTCTGGACCAGGTAAAACAGAGATCGTGTAGAGTGCTCAATTTCCGAAGCTCCGTTTCCGGAGCAGATTTTAAACTATTCTAGAGGAGAGACACGAGAGAGAGAGAGAGAGAGACGCGTTGCCGCCGTACCTGAAGGCAACCCTGAGCTCGGTCCTTACGAATCATACGCGGCGGAGTGGTGGCGGCGACGACGGCAAGAACGACGCAGCTGACGTTCCGCGGTACCGTGCCTGGCGGGCACTAGTTAGACTTCGACGCGAGCTGTAATTGGTAACCGACTGTGGAGAAGAGCGATCGACATTACGCAGCATCGTCGCCGAGGATTATTCGCACTCCATCGCTTATAAGACAATAAGATGCGACCGATGCGACGGCGGCGACGATGACGACAACGGTGACGTGACAACGATATTGAGTTCTCACGTCCGCAATGCTGAGGATGATAACCTCATAACCGTAATTCGTAAACCGGGCTCGCTGATGATGAGGGCGCCTGCTTCGTTCCAGGGCATGCATGGTGGAAGGGATAACACGATGTATATAGAGTCCCTAGAAAATTTTTGTTAACCCTGTTGGGCTTTTTTGTTTTGATTTCATATTTCGTTTTTATTATTCTCCAGGGATGGGCACGTATTAAGCCTTGTGTCCACGTTGCTAGAAATCGGTCCGAGACCTCGGATGAAGAAAGGATTGACCAATCGCAATGGTCATGTAATCAAATTGTTCAAATGTGATTTGTTAATTTTTTCTCTGTC
>NW_017300063.1:50554-53366 GCF_001594075.2 Trachymyrmex cornetzi | reverse complement strand
GATTGGTTGAAAAGTAATCCTCAATCGTCAATCACAATCGCCAATCGCTAGTGTGATTACGGCTTTAGGCTTGTTCTTTTTGGCTGAACTTTTGCACAGTGTTGCCAGGTGCTTTCGTCGATTTTCCCCTAAAACAGCCTCGGAATCTCCCTAAATCTCCCTAAGTGAGCTCCAAAAAAACCCTAGAGTTCTCCCTAAAATTGTCAAATATGTTCAAAATAAAATAACAATAGGCCTTTTACAATAAGCCGCATATCAGAACGTCAGAATTCTTAACCAGTATTAACCAAGTCGTTCAAGTTGGCTGTTGGCGGGTGGCACCCAGTTGGACACGGCTCAATTGGACACGAGCTACTAACAGCGCTTGAGACTACAAAGCTCCTAACCATTCCGGTCGCTGTGATTGGTGTGTCCAATCGAGCCGTGGTCAATCAGGATCACCCCGCTGTTGGCCAACTTCACCGATTATGACTTAAGATCGCTTAGAACTTCTGACTTGCGGCTTATTGTAAAAGGCCCATAAAAGTTTCCATTTAATTTAATTTTAATCTTATATATTAATATACAATTGAGAAGGGAATAAAAAATATTTCAAAACTATTTTTAAAGGTTAAAGGATCATCTACAATAAGGATCCGTAACCGTAACGTAACCGTAATGGTATGTTTCCACTGAGCGCATCACGCGTCGCATTGTCCATCGCGTACGATGCGATGCGAAAGAGAGAAAGAGAGGGGTTGTGTACATATATAAACTTCACTCTTTCTCTCTTTCGCGTCGCGTCGTGACGCGATGGACGACGCGAAGGGTGACGCGCTCAGTGGAAACGTACCATGAAGCCGGGAGCACTTATAGCGTTTTCGGAGATCGGGTTTGCACCAACCTGGGTTGGATTAATCTTTCCTATTGGTCGACGTCACCCACTCTACCAATAGGAGAGCACAAAACGCCATTAATCCAACCCAGGGTTGGTGCAAACTTGGCCGGGCCGAAAACGCTATTAGAAAAACGTAAGTCCGTAAGACGTAATCAGTAAGGAAATCGTAACATTGGATTCGCTACTGGCCTTACGGTCTCTACTGTGATTGGTCAATTCACTTACTGCTTGCGTGTTACGGCCTTACGTTCTTGTATGTGTCAAGGCCCGTCTACAATACACGGAGTAAGAAGTAAGTGTAAGAAATTGACCAATCACAGTCGATTATTCTTCTCACATTCGACTGTGATTGGTCAATTTCTTACTCTTACTTCTTACTCCGTGTATTGTAGACGGGCCTTTATGGGCTTTAACGTACCATTACGGTTACGTTACGGTTACGGATCCCTATTGTAGATGATCCTTAAAGCTAATATTATAATACGTCATATATGACATATTTATTAATTTAAATTAGTAATAAACACAAATATTATATATATATATATAATATATACCTATATATATATTATATGCACAGAGAGAAACCCTCTGTATATATGACATTTTTTTGTTAATCTTTTTATTGAAAGGCACTCAACATGGCTAATCAAGGAATACCTGTCATGGAATACCCTCCCTAAAATATCCCTAAAAAACATTTTGTCTCCCTAAATATTCTCCCTAAATATTTTGTCTCCCTAAATTTCTCCCCAAGCCTAAAAAATAACTCTAAATCTAGGGAGAAAATCCACGATCTAGCAACACTGCTTTTGCACCAGTTCATCTTTTTTCCTCTTCTTTCCTCCTAAAGAGAAAAGGAAGAAAAATGAACTGATGCAAAAAGTTCAGTCAAAAAGAACAGGTCTATTATAATATTATACACGAGGTTTCTCACATAGTATTATACAGGGTGACCCATTTTAACTTAGACAGCCAAATAACTCGAAACATCGCGATTAAATAAAAAAAATGTTTAAAACAAAAATTGTTGGATATGAAGGGGCTGATTGAACTATGACCTTGACAATGACCTTGACCTTCATTTTCAAGGTTATTTGAAGGTCTACTTTCAATTTTCAAATAAAAATCCATATTTTTGATCCCGGATTTTGAAAGAGCGCAAAATTTTACGTCCAGATGAACTTTCATGTTATGGGTCAAAGTTGACCACAGAGGTCATTTCAAAGACAAATTCCTAATCGAAGCAGAAAGCCAAAAAATCTTGATTTTTCCCGGATAGTGTTTGTGAGAAAAATTGTTGGATGTCGAGGGGAGACCAAACCATGACCCTGACAATGTCTTTGAACCCATATTTTCATGACCATTTCAAGGTCAAGTGGGGATTTTTAATAAAATTTTATGCTACATATATATTTTCTTGTTGTGATTCTTTAAATATTAGCATACCTTACCTTCAAAATCGAAAATTAAACTTTCCATCTGATGGAGTTCCTCTAAGTATCCCTCCAAAATTTTGTCCATTTAATGCCAAAGTCACAAGTGTTTATGTATTTTTTTCAACATTTGTAATATGATAAAATTCTGGTCAGTAAAATGGCAAATTATACGCCTACAGAAGTAGTCGATATTCTTATAACCTTTAGCTGTGGAGCAGGGTTTTGCACTATGTGACTGGTGGGTCATCTCTTCACCAAGGTAAGTAGCCAGTTCTGTGTTAGGCTCCTTGGTTGTCTAAGTAAGTGCGAACCAACAAACAGCCCAACTCACGCTAGGTCGATTTAGAGGAAATTACTTTTATCCCCAACATAACATTTTATTAAAAATTCCCACTTGACCTTGAAATGGTCATGAAAATATGGGTTCAAGGACATTGTCAAGGTCATGATTTGGTCTCCCCTCGACATCCAACAATTTTTCTCACAAATACTATCC
>NW_017300063.1:49639-50312 GCF_001594075.2 Trachymyrmex cornetzi | reverse complement strand
TCATATCCAACAATTTTTGTTTTAAACATTTTTTTATTTAATCGCGATGTTTCGAGTTATTTGGCTGTCTAAGTTAAAACGGGTCACCCTGTATATGGTATTATACAGTATAATACATCATTTAGTTTTATACGTATTATACTTCGTGTGGCGCCATCTCTACATCATGTACGTAATTTTCTTTCTATCAATCTCTACATTATCAACGCTAAAAATTGATCCAAAATTTGCGAACAGACAAAGAGCTAAGAGCTGAGTGTTGTAAGTGCTTGAGGTTGCTCGAGCGGTTCAGACGTGTTCTGTCTCGAGCGTTACATCACCTCGATTTATATTTTTGAAAAAGTGTTGCCAACTTTACACTGCATCCGATTTGCGTCGTACGCACAGATCATATATAAGATAGATTGATATCTCCCGATTAATGAAGTAAAATGCTGTTTAAATTTTAACACCGGGTGGCACCCAGTTGGACACGGCTCAATTGGACACGAGCCACTCACAGCACTTGAGACTACAAAGCTCCTAAGCACCGGTCGCTGTGATTGGTGGTGTCCAATCGAGCCGTGGTCAATCGGGATCACCTCCGGTCACTGCCACTAAATGTTTTCAAATGACTCGAACGGCACGCCTGTCGCCTAGCAGGCCATCCCCATTCACAGCGGCCCGCGCGCGG
>NW_017300063.1:48427-48684 GCF_001594075.2 Trachymyrmex cornetzi | reverse complement strand
GAGGGAGATTGGCAGCAACCTACGTCCCTCTCTCTCATTTTCCTCGACCAACATATCCTATACCACTTACTGTAGTTATACACGGATCGCGCGGTCCATTCTCTATGTCTTTGATGGGGACGGTAGGTTGTATATTCGGCAGCAGTAGGCCGGCCGGATATGCTTAGGCTGCTTTCCTTTTAGGAGACACAAACCGACACAGTATAACACACTCAAACACAGTTTGCCACGCTTAAATGGAACGCGATATGTGCAGT
>NW_017300063.1:45633-47726 GCF_001594075.2 Trachymyrmex cornetzi | reverse complement strand
CTCTGCTCCCGAGCAGAGGCGACGTGTGTCGATTTGTGTCAAGTGTGTCGACTGTGTCTCCTAAAAGGAAAGCAGCCTTATTCGACTATCTTTAGGGCCTGCGCACAATAGAGGAACAAGAATTAGATATTAAGATTTCAACCTATCAGAAACCGTGTATTCCGATGTAATCAGTTTCTGATAGGTTGAAATCTTAATATCTAATTCTTGTTTCTCTATTGTGCGCAGGCCCTTAAACGTTAATATCTCGTTAACTATTGCGCAACCTACAAAATGGTATAAGAATTTTCGATTCAATTCGGTCCGTTCTACCTGCTCGTGATCGATTACCCGGTAATTTTCAAACACCCTGTATATACAGGGTGTCCCATTTTAAAACATCCAGCCAAATATCTCGAAAACTAAACCCAGTAGACAAAAATGTTTCAGACAAAAGTTGTTTGACTCGAAGGGGGACATAAGATGGTGCCATCGATTTGACCTAGGATACTCCTCTGAAGATCACCTTTAATTTTTTAAATGGAACCCGTTACTTCTCATTGCACATTCTTACAGCTCATCTCGAGAGCTTCCCAAAACACTAAATTACTTTTCGTTAAGTACTAGTTAAGTTATAAAGCAAGATCGAGACTGATCCGGCCGATTAAAGCAAGATCGAGCAGTCTCGAATCAGTATCCGGCCGATTAAAGCAAGATCGGGGCTGATCCGGCCGACTAAAGCAAGATCGGGGCTGATCCGACCGACTAAAGCAAGATTGGGGCTGATTAGGCCGATTAAAGCAAGATCGAGGCTGATCCAGCCGACTAAAGCAAGATCGGGGCTGATCCGGCCGACTAAAGCAAGATCGGGGCTGATCCGGCCGACTAAAACAAGATCGGGGCTGATCCGGCCGACTAAAGCAAGATTGGGACTGATCCGGCCGACTAAAGCAAGATCGGGGCTGATCCGGCCGACTAAAGTAAGATCGGGGCTGATCCGGCCGATTAAAGCAAGATCGAGACTGATCCGGCCGATTAAAGCAAGATCTGGGCTGATCCGGTCGACTAAAGCAAGATCGAGTCTGATCCAGCCGATTAAAGCAAGATCGGGGCTGATCCGGCCGATTAAAGCAAGATCGGGACTGATCCGGTCGATTCATATCAGAATCTAGTTTTCATGTGAAATGATTATGATCTTAATAAGTGTTCGAATATCTGTCCATTATTATCCACACATAATCGAACTCGACGTTCAAAACTGTCCACTATCGATAAGGTATATTTCTTGGAATGCTACGGTAAGCTAAAGTTATACGCTCCATCATATTCTCTCTTGTTGTGGGTGTTTTTGAATATGCTACGTTTTTCAAGTATCCCCATAAAAAGATATCTAGACTTGACAAGTCTGGAGATCTAGGACACCATGACACTGGTCCACCGCGTCCTATCCATCTACCTGGGAATGTGAGATCTAAATGGTTTCTAATTCTTCTACTCCAGTGCGCAGGCGCACCATCCTGAAAGAACATACGTTGTCTTGGTATCCAGATCGATATCTTCAAGCAATGCCGACAATCTTTGTTATAGAAAGTGTAAATAATTATTACCATTAACATTTTCGTCAAAGAAATAAGGGCCAATAAGGTTTCCGTTTAATATGCCACACCATACAATGAGGCTCCAGCGATGTTGATAATTAATTTCTCTATACCAACGTGGGTTTTCAACAGACCAATAATGAGAATTATGTCGATTTAATTGTCCAATGTTGTGAAAAGTTGCTTCGTTACTAAATAAAACAAATCTGAAAAATGTTCGATCACGATTTAACATTATTTGTGCCCACCTACAAAATTCTAGTCTTGTTGAAAATCATTGAGTGTTAATTGTTGTGTCAAAGTGATATGGTAAGGATGGAAGTTATGAGTGGTCAAGATCCTGTGACTTGTTGATTTCGGAATACCTAATTCTCTTTCGATTTGCCTTGTTGACACGCGTGGATTAATAGCTATCATTCCCAATACGGCAAGTACTGTTGGATCATCCCTTTCTGGTACGTTAATATGACGTCTTTGTCGTTTTTGACGTTGACGTTGTCGTTGACGCAATGCAAG
>NW_017300063.1:36238-45494 GCF_001594075.2 Trachymyrmex cornetzi | reverse complement strand
GTACATTAAGTTACAAGATAAAGTAAGAGCCGATAGATTTATTATCCTGGTTGATATTGGATGACTAAGACAAATTTACGCATTTACGGATCATTCTTTGCCATCAGCCATTATGGATCAATCCCGGTTGGGTGGACCGATTAAGATAGAAAATGTTGCGTGAGTATAAAGTTCAGCGTTCGGAATCAGTTGCTAGATTTCTGAGGAGACGCCTACTGTCCTCCCACTACCGCTCCAGACTCTACTGCTGGATTCACACTGCATCCGATTTGCGTCGTACGACGCTCTGCAACCAATCAGAAAACAGGATTCCGATGGATTTTGCTTCGTATCATCGGAATTCCGTTTTCTGATTGGTTGAAGAGCGTCTTACGACGAAAATCGGATACAGTGTGAATCCAGCATGTGCTCTGCATTTCACATACCGAATGCCTTTCACGTTACAGTTGAGTCAGAGTTCATGAACCCATCAACCAGGCAACCCAAAGGCATAGAGAATGGACTGCACGATCCGTATCTAATAGTATATTCGATTTACTGACTCGACCCGACTCCGAGTCAATAGTCTGTTCTGTTTAGCTGCAAAAGAAGAGATAAATTGTGTAAGAAATGCAGTTAAAAAGAACAGACTGTTGACTCAGAGTCGGGTTGAGTCATTAACTTCGTTCACACGGCACGCTTTACGCCGAAGTTATAACATCGATGTCATGAAACTGACCAATCACAGTCATTCCATTCTTCAGAGGAACAGCTGTGATTGGCCAGTTTCATAACATTGATGTTATAACTTCGGCGTAACCCCGGATCTACAATAGGTGTTTTAAGCCTTAAGCCATAAGAAATTGACCAATTACAGTCGAATCCGAGAAGAATCAGCTACCGTGATTCGCTCATTTCTTATAGCTTAAGGCTTAAAACCCTATTGTAGATCCGGATTAAAGCGTACCGTGTAAACGTAGTAAGTAATCTAATACGCTATAAGTAATGTATCAAATGTGGTCGACAATAATGAGAGAGAGGTCCGTGGGAGACGGCCAATCCCCCTCTCACTCTCTCCCATTACACTATTGAATGAAAAGAGATAGAAATGGCCGTCTGCCACGGTCCCTCTCTCTAAAGGCCTAAACACAATGCGAGGCAATAGCGATAGCGATAGACATAGCGATAGCGATAGACATAGCGATAGGAACAGAGGAATCCAACATACAGGAATCCATGGCTGGGTTCGGAGAGACGCTATTAGCGCTATTTGTGTCATTCTATCTTCGTCACCCATTAAACGTGAAATAAGGATAATAAGACACAAATAGCGTTGATAGCGCGCTGCCCGAACGCAGCCCATATGTCAATGCACATAGGAACATGGAATAACGATAGCGATAGCGATAGCGATAAATTTCCGACGAATTGGAATTCTGTGTCTATCGCCTTACAGCCTGTTATAGCCTACCAATCAGCATTCAGATTTTACATTCTGTTCTTCTTCTCCGCTATAACCTCTTTTCACGATCTGTCGACTCAATTAGTTTGATTATGAGAAAATGGATCATTTAGTGATTGGTGACCCGTGTCCTGTAATGATTTAACATTTTTAGGTTACGTCTACTGAAGCAGAAGAGCATACTACACTATGTACGTGATCTGATTGGTTGGCCTTTATTTCTTTCGCCGCATTGTGCAATGGGAGGCGATAGTTTATGGCTGCTTTCCTTTTAGGAGACACAGTCGACACACTTGACACAAATCGACACACGTCGCTTTCCATTTACAATTTTGTTCAAACTCAATCGACACACTTCGCCTCTGCTCGGGAGCAGAGTCAGAGTGTGTTTCGAGTCTGTTCAAGTGTAATTTTGGTGAATTAAGTGATATTAGAACGCACCCACAAACCAATTTCCATCATTTTGTTCTGTTTTCAGCATTTGAAGACACGGTAGTGTCTCGGTACTTAGTCGACGAATGCTAAACACTGCATTGTTGTTAATTTTCCCTCAAATATTATATTATTAATTTTATATATTTTATTTAAAAAGCAACAAAAATAATAATAAACTTTATTTTTTAAATATATTTTATTTGATAAAAATTTTGATATACAATATTTATAAATACCTGTAAAGTTTAAAAATAATTTTGAAAAGTTTGTAACTTGTAAGATGTTAAATCTTTTTTTGGAATACCTCCACCAATTGATGCAAAGTATGTACCTTTACTCGAAAATATACACATCACTCCTTGCAATAATCTGATCTCGTATGTCCGTTAAGGTCAAAATTCAAATCTTTTAAGGTTAGGTATTAAAAGTTCGTAGACACGATACACACACTGCACATATCGCGTTCCATTTAAGCGTGGCAAACTGTGCTTGAGTGTGTTATACTGTGTCGGTTTGTGTCTCCTAAAAGGAAAGCAGCCTATGTATATCTTATTTCTATATTATTCCTATCTCTATACTATCGCTATTGTCTGGCATTGTGTTTAGGCCTTCATTCGACTGTAAAGGCCTAAACACAATGCCAGGCAATAGCGATAGTATAGCGATAGGAATAATATAGAAATAAGAGATACATAAACTATCGCCTCCCGTTGCACAATGCGGCGAAAGAAATAAAGGCCAACCAATCAGATCGATTAAAAGTTCGTCGCCGAATTTTTCATTATTGCTCACTTGAGTGTCATTGATGTCCTGTATGTCGTACGATGTATTATCCGTATTAAGGTAACTATTAGTATTATCACAATAATTGGAATGATCCATTTTCTCATAATCAAACTAATTGAGTCGACAGATCGTGAAAAGAAGTTATAGCGGAGAAGAAGAACAGAATGTAAAATCTGAATGCTGATTGGTAGGCTATAACAGGCTATAAGGCGATAGACACAGAATTCCAACTCGTCGGAAATTTATCGCTATCGCTATCGCTATCGTTATTCCATGTTCCTATGTGCATTGACATATGGATTCCTGTATGTTGGATTCCTCTGTTCCTATCGCTATGTCTATCGCTATCGCTATGTCTATCGCTATCGCTATTGCCTCGCATTGTGTTTAGGCCTTAACTCTAACCACCAATGAGATACTATTAAAGACCGACATCCTTACGGGAGTTCACGTCTTTGTGAATATTGAAGTGATTAAAGGTAAATTTTCACGAGCTGCTCTAACCGGCTATTTTAGCGACAAAAAGGATCACGTGATCAAAATGGACATTTGATATTCGTCAATTTTGATCACGTGATTCTTTTTGTCGCTATAACAGCCGGTTTGAGCAGCCCGTGAAAATTTATCTTAAGAGTTAAAAACTGATAATATTGTACTAATTTTATGATTTATTAGTTTAGTAGATGTATTTATGCATTTATAACTCAATAATACTCTATTTTTCTTTAAAATTGAGATTTCAGAGTTATCATCAAAGTTTGATTATCAATAAAGATGATAATTGTAGAGAAAAAATTGTGATTTTTTTGTAATATATAGGATATTACAGCTTTACAAGTATATATATTTATTTATGGGACATTTATGTAATAAAAAAATCATGAATTTAATAATGGATGAGCCAAATATTTATGTTAATAATAGCAAATTTATATCAATTGTCGGTAATGTCAGCGTTCTTGAATTACCTCCGGGCCCTTGGGGCCCTTTTTATACCGCCAAAAATGTGCCCAGGGTTGACGGTTTTTAATAATATCTCGTCGGTGCTCTAACCCAACTCTAACCTCTAGACTATCATTCAGTGTTGCCAACGTAAAATATGTTTCACCGTCAGTTTTATTTTAAAAAATTACTAGAAAATCGTCAGATTTTAAATGAAAACCGCTAAAAATCCACTAAAACTTTTGCGTATATAAATATAGTTATAACTAAATAATTAAGCACAAAACACCGCGCATTCCATTCAAATGTAATAAAATTTTACGGTATAAACTTTTTCGTATACTATACATTTTTACGTAATCACAAATATTTATTTTTTAATATTTATTATGAAGTTGTAAAATATTTAGGTAATTATTCAGAATACCTCCCTCACCCCCGATTTCGATAAAATTAGGCTCATTCGACGCGTTTTTGCATGAAACTAAAGAATCTGGCAAAAAAAAGTGTCGCTCTGCCTCGCGAACCGAGATATTTAGCGTTAAAGTTGACGACTATGGAGGTTAGGAAATATTTATTATATAAAGCTGTTCTATATAATATTACGTTATAGTTTTAGTATAAAATCAGCACAATCTATTCATATATTAAACGTCATTAGTCAACTCTTTTTATTTTCCCCGCTAGGCGCTATTCGTACTGCGCAAATCTAGAGTCCCTAGATTTATCAGAGAGGCGCAACCGGTGTTATGCATTCTGATTCGCTGTTGCAATTTGATCAATTGCGTGACTTGGCAGCCATTTATAGTACTAGTGACATATTTCTATTTCATTTTATCTACAATTTATCTCACATTATCCTACACGTCTTATCTTGTTTGACATAGTTTAAAGGCAGTTTCATAGCATGTCGGCCATGTTTAGTACTCTCCTTAGCACTTTTGTCATACTGACTTAAGCCGGTTGCGCCTCTCTGATAAATCTAGGACTCTACGCAAACCGAGTAACCGAGATACATTCTCGTGCTGGACAAGAGTATAGTGACACATAACAGCCAATGACAAGGACGATCCTGACGGCAGTTTATTAGACCGGTATTCATAGTCGATTCTTATTTCAAGACTGTATTAAGGTAAATTTTCACGGGCTGCTCAAACCGGCTGTTTCAGCGACAAAAAGAATCGCGTGGTCAAAATTGACGAATATCAAATGTCCATTTTGATCACGTGATCCTTTTTGTCGCTAAAATAGCCGGTAAGAGCAGCTCCTAAAAAATTACCTTTAAGTAATGTCTTAAGACGCTGATGTAGCTCTGATTGGTTCGTGACTTCTTGGGACTGTACTTAAGACGGTCTTGAATATAAAGGCCATTCTACATTGGTCGTATCGTAGCGTCGGAATCGTCGTAAGCATCATACGACTTAAAAATTGAAGCATTGGATTGGCTGAAGCAACAAGCTTGTGACTTGAGACGTCTACGATACGACCAATGTAGAATGGCCTTAAGATCTGACTATGAATACCGGCCTTAGATCACCGTCAACATTAAAATAAAATCACCAGACTTCCCGTTAGTCGTTATGTTCGAATTATTACCGTTAAATCAACATAGAAATCGCTAGATTTAACGGGAAAATCACCAAATTGGCAACACTGCTATCATTCTACCAATCACAGCAAGGCAGCAGCCGACTCTGATTGCTGACTCGAGAATAGAAATCACTCTATTCGATCGACTTTGGGTTTGTTCGCGTCGCATGCTCCAATATGTTCCAATATGCTCCTAACCATAGCTCCTACTCACTCCAACGCGCTTGATAGAGTGAGTAGGAGCTATAGTAGGAGTACGTTGGAACATGTTGGAGCTAGAGTCCTAAATTTATCAGAGAGGCGCAACCGGCTTAAGTCAGTATGACAAAGATGCTAAGGAGAGTACTAAACATGGCCGACATGCTATGAAACTGCCTTTAAACTATTAGCGTATTCGATTTACCGACTCGACCCGACTCCGGGTCAATACTCTGTTCTGTTTAACTGCAAAAGAAGAGCTAAATTGTGTAAGAAATGCAGCTAAAAAGAACAGACTGTTGATTCAGAGTTGGGTCGAGTCAGTAATCGAATACGCTATATGTCAAACAAGATAAGACGTGTAGGATAATGTGAGATAAATTGTATAGGATAAAATGAAATAAAAATATGTCACTAGTACTATAAATGGCCGCCAAGTCACGCAATTGATCAAATTGCAACAGCGAATCAGAATGCATAACACCGGTTGCGCCTCTCTGATAAATGTAGGGACTCTAGGTTTGCGCAGTACGAATAGCGCCTAGCGGGGAAAATAAAAAGAGTTGGCTAATGACGTTTAATATATGAATAGATTGTGCTGATTTTATACTAAAACTATAACGTAATATTATATAGAACAGCTTTATATAATAAATATTTCCTAACCTCCATAGTCGTCAACTTTAACGCTAAATATCTCGGTTCGCGAGGCAGAGCGACACTTTTTTTTGCCAGATTCTTTAGTTTCATGCAAAAACGCGTCGAATGAGCCTAATTTTATCGAAATCGGGGGTGAGGGAGGTATTCTGAATAATTACCTAAATATTTTACAACTTCATAATAAATATTAAAAAATAAATATTTGTGATTACGTAAAAATGTATAGTATACGAAAAAGTTTATACCGTAAAATTTTATTACATTTGAATGGAATGCGCGGTGTTTTGTGCTTAATTATTTAGTTATAACTATATTTATATACGCAAAAGTTTTAGTGGATTTTTAGCGGTTTTCATTTAAAATCTGACGATTTTCTAGTAATTTTTTAAAATAAAACTGACGGTGAAACATATTTTACGTTGGCAACACTGAATGATAGTCGGGATTTCGAGAGTCCGAGTTAATGGTCAGTAACATGATAAAAATACAAGGGTATGCTCATCAATTGTCTAAAACTCGTTCAGCTTGCGCATGTCCTTGCCTACGTCATATTCGGGTACGCGTTGATTGGTCGGTTCTGATTCGGGTGCAATCGGTGGTTATCGGTCGTAATTTATCATGATGTCCATGGCGTAGTGCACGTTGTCATCGGTAGAAGTTAATGTTAAAAATATTTTCACGATGACCTGCATAGTGAAAGGATGCGGCAATTATATGAAAAAAACAAAAAAAACTGAGGGAAGTAAAATTAAATATTTTACCTTTCCAAAACAATCTGAAATTGCTGAACAGTGGCGTAAGCCACTCGTTGTGACGTAAGCAAGGACAAACATCTGATTGGTCATGCGCATGAGCATACCCTTGTCTTTTTATCATGGTCAGTAACTCAGTACAGTAGTCGAGTTAGAGTCGGGAGTCTGTAGTGTGATTACGGCTTAAGTGGAATGCAACTTAAACAAAATAGCATCAAAGCTGTTATCTAGTGCGAATCAAAAAGTTTTCTAAAGAAACTGACCGATCTCTTTATGCTTGACAAATACTTCCTGATTGTATGTTATATACGATAAATATTTTCTTAATCCGAGTAATTACTGGCATCGTCACGTCGCGTGGTAACAACCAGCCGGCGGCGTTATCGAGAGTCTCTTCTAAGTGCTAGGGTCTATAGTTTATATGTATACTATATCCTAGAACGGTTAAAACAGATATATATATTCGTTTTTACATACATCGTCGCAAACATCGAAATCCGAATATCAACTTGTTTATATGTATTCGCGTTAAGCCGCGTATTCACCTAGCGAACGAACACCGACCGAACAGCAAACGTAAAAATTTGTATTGTTTGTTACATAAAAGTCGCACAAGTTTAATTGCTACATGGAACGAACATCGAATCTGGTCGAATACCAGTATTCTGTACAATCGAGAAAAAGAATAAACTGCTCACAAATATAAACACTAATACCCGAACATTCGCGTTCGATGGTCGTTCGCTAGATGAATACATGGCTTTATAGGTATTTACGACGATGTACGTAAAAACAGGTAAATATATATATGTCTGTTTTACTTATATTTCAGCTATATGCATGATCATTCTACTATAATGTCCTTTCTTCTACATGATGAAAGGATGGAAAAAATTACCGGATTTATGTCTAAACACGAGGGCATCTTTCTTATGTATGTTTTCTTGTATTTTTTGATGTGCTGAATCATGTTCAAACGTTTATTTTAAACTGATTTGATAGGAACATGTTGAAAATCCCATTAAAAGTACCACAATTTTATCAAAATCTGAACTTTGCGTTTTTTAACATTTTCTAAACAGTTTAGCTTGAAATTAATGTTTGCAAATAATTCAGCACATCAGAAAATATGAAAAAATATAAGGAAGGTTTTATGGCTTAGGCTAAAATTGACCTATTCGTTGCTCAGGACGTTGAGTAAAATAGCCTATTTTGGCCTAAGCCAAAACGGAACCTTTTTTATGAATGTTTTTTCATATTTTTGGATGTGCTGAATCGTTTACAAACGTTAATTTCAAGTTAAACTGATGGAAAAATGTTAAAAATCACAGTCAATGTTCAAATTTCCACAAAATTGTTCTACTTTTAATGTGATTTTTAACATGTTCCCAACAAATCAATTTGAAACGAACGTTTATACTTATATATGATTCAGTACATCGAAAAATACAAGAAAACATAAGAAAGGTATCCTCGTTTAGGCACAAATCCAGTAATTTTACCCATTCTCTTTTGTTGTCAAAGGTGCCGTTTTTCTGATTTTAACTACTGCGACTGGACCAAAAACGGATATACATATTTTTCAGTTTTAATGTATGTTCCACAAAAAAACCGAGTCAGGATCACGTTGTAAGTATTGTACTGTATGATATTATTTTCTACACGAGATTGGTCATACTAGAAATCAATAGAGAACATGAAAGAGAATTTGTAAAGCTAACGATAAATATAAATATCATTTCAAAATCAAACACAATGTTATTTTTCAAATAATATACTTCTCAAAATTATGTAATATTATTGTGTTCGAATGGATATTTACGTTTTCAACATTAGCGTTATATTTCATTTTTTATGCTTTATTGATCTTAATTTATCTTTTCACTTTGTTAAATTTACCAAGGATTCATAAAATTTCTTTGATAAAATTACTATTTTTAAATAATCCAATGACTATGAATAATAATTCATTTAATATGTAACAAAACTTCTATGTAAAAAAATCTACTCGGTAAATATTTTTTCTTGTAAGTATATACATATATACGTACATATAAATATACGTAAACATATAATTATATAAAAATATAATTATTTATGAAATATGTCCATTATGTATATGCATACATGTTCACTTTTTTTGTAAAATTACTATTTTTTGGAATACGAAAAATAATAATAATGAGAAGACGTTAAAAAAATCATTAAAATGATCATTTTCGTTTTCTTCTTTTACAAAAAATCAAGTTCAAAGAAATAAGAAAAAATCTCTATATATGCTATATTTCTATATATTCTGTATATCATATAAATAAGTATGTATGATTATATATGGATAACAGCTCTAATTTCTTTAAACTTGACTTTTTGTAAAAGAAACAAAGCGAAAATTATCCTTTTAATGATTTTTTTTTATGTCTTCTCATTATTGTTGTTATTCTTGTACTAATAG
>NW_017300063.1:13142-31677 GCF_001594075.2 Trachymyrmex cornetzi | reverse complement strand
TGTGTTGCACAGTAGTTATCAGCCTGCCAATTTTAAAATTCAAACTGGCATTACGGCCGTCCTAATCAATATTTTTAATTGAAATTTGGTACACTTAATTATGACCACAAGAAGTATATTTTTCTATAATATCATTAAAATCGAACGATTAAAAAAAAAGTTATAAAATAAAAACCAAAATTCATCGTTTTTTGGAGTTTTATTTTTTTTTGAGGTTAGGTTGCAATATTTCGAATTCGACCATCTTACATTTTTTGTAGTAAATTTTCTTACGAAGACACTGGTATTTTTTTTATTTCTGTACGTTGAAGGGGACCGGAGATATGAGCGAAAAACTGCGCATTTACTGCCTTTTGTGTACAAATTGTTAAAAAAAATATGGTTCCGTTCGTCGGCCATATTGGAAAACTCAGGTTCCCTTTATTTGCATCATTTGTGACCGATTCCATAAAAAAAATTGCTCCCGTCGAGTAGTTCCCATCTTTTTTTAAATTCCGGTAATATGACTCCACTATAAACAATTTTACAAAAAAGAGAATATACCCAAGTAGAGAGAGTAATTGACGTTTTAATGACGTTAAAGACATCATAATAGACGTAATTAAGACATCATTTGACGTTACTTTGCTGTTTTGTATAAATATACATGAACATGTTTTATACATAATTAAATATTTTTATATACATTTATATATATTTATACATGTTCTTATATGAAACATTTTTTACAGCAAAACATATTTTACTTTATTAGTATCAAAATGGAAATAATACCTGGAAAAAGGAAAGATAGTCTTTTATATGTATATCAAGGATATACATATAATCTTGATAAAAGATACACTCATATATTTCGCTGTGCAAAAAGACGTATTACATTATGTAGTGGTATATTAATTAAAAAAAATGAAACGTTTCTTGTACAAAGAGAACACAATCATCCAAGTGATCCTAATACTGTGCATGTTTTCAACTTAAAAAAACAGATGATTGAAATGTGCAAAGAGACCACTGCAACAAACAAAGATATATTTGACACAGTTTCTCGACAAAATCCTGTTGCAGCAGCAAATATCTCATTCTCTGCTGTACGATCCTTATTGTTAAGAGAAAAGAACAAAGTACGACCGTCATTGCCTAAAGATATTTCTGATTTTCACGACTTCTTACAACATTATGGGCCTACAAAATATATATATAAAGCTTGTGCTATATCGGAGGATAACAAATATTCCTACATTTTTAGTAGTGATAAGCTTTTAAAAATATTGGAAAAGAGCTGTGATATCTTCATGGATGGTACATTTGCAGTAAGTATTTGTAACATTTTATTTGTAATTGAGGGATATTGCTTTATTAAAATAAAAAGAAATAAATGAATTGAGATTATCATCCACATGATTACCACATGCCATCTGTTATTAATTATTATAAGTGTATATTAGACTTGTTATTGCTCTATTTTCTCCAACTATACAACATAAAACCCTTATTCTTACATCTTTTTACTTCATTATACAATATTATTTATTGCATTTTTTGTATGTATGTACATGTGTATATATCGTATATTTCAGGTCATACCCAGCGTACCAAAGTTTGCGCAATTATTTTCAATACATGCGCGTTATATGGATAAGGTATTGATATCGTACAATAAACTTATCAACTTCACTCATTTTTGTTTTTATATAATATTTTCAAAGAATTGGAAAGAATACGGGCTTTAGGAGTCAGGCGCAGAAGACGTCGCGACAATAATACACTTATGAAGCATGAAACTTCTTTATTTAACAAACGCACTTTATTTAACAATTGCGCGACGTCTTCTGCGACGTCTGACTCCTAAAGCCCGTATTCTTTCCAATTATTTGATTTTTAAGGAGTCTTGATTAGTTCGATTTGTTATACAAATTTATAATATTTTCATTTTACATTATATTATTTTCTAGGGCATTGCAGTATTGTTTATTCTATGTGAAGCGAGAACACAATCTGTTTATAAATCTATTTGGAAAGAAATTGTTAAATTGGCTCCTGATTTGCAACACAATGTACGTTTTATAATGATGGATTATGAGAAAGCATCGATGAATGCTGTTCATGAACAATTTCCTGAAGCATCTCTACGAGGTTGTTGGTTCCATTATTATCAGGTATTTTAAATATTATTTATTATATTATTTTTCTTATTACATTAATCACAATTTTGTAGTTTATTTATCGATATTAACGATTATAACTTTTTTTTTCTTCAACACTACTAAACTGATGTATTTATATTTATAGGCAGTTTTGAGAAAATGGAAACAATTAGGACTTGTAACAGCGCCGGATAAAGTACTATCAATGGCTATATTTTTAGCGTTAGCACCATCAGAAATGTTTTCTGAAGGTTTAAATCTTATGCAAACCATTGTGGATAAAGAATGTAATAATTATCCTAACTTATTACTTTTTATGAATTATATGAGAAACACATGGCTCCCAATATCGGAAAAAGTTAGTGTATATGGATGTGCAGTTAGAACCAATAATCTTGAATCGTTCCATAACGTTTTATTGAAAAAAATGCGAACAACTCATCCAAATTTTTGGATATTTTTGAGTACGTAAAATTATATTTCATTATTATATTTAATTTTCTCTTTGGTTATTAAAATAATAGATACTTACACCTTATAAAATATAAGTTCTCTCTTATTTAATATAAGAACTTATATTAAATAATAATGCAATTAGTTACTAATAATGTATAACAGTAAATTATTCAATGTATTAAATTTGTATTCATATTATCAAAAGTTCTTTACTCTTATATATAGATAATATTGCTAAACTAATTACGGATCAAGAAATCACTCACGATCGTGTGATAAATGGTTTGCAAGTATCAAAAAATCGTTGTTGGATCGACAAGTTTAAAAATGCAAAAATTCAAAAGGCACAAAATTATTTGTCGACGGGTATTTATTCATTGAATGAATTTTTGCAATTCTTTGATAAAGAAAATTTACACAAACAATATCAAGTAGCATCATTAATAAGTAAGTGATCAAGATTAATATTAATTGATTTTCTTATGAATTATGTTATTGTTTTTTTATCATTGATATTATATTCAGTTATTTTTTACAATTTATTTACAAACATTTACGCAAATATTTTTATTTTATAAATAATATAAATATTAATTTTATTTTATAAATTATTTTAAATTTTTAGATGATAGTAATGAAGTGGACATTTATGATAACTTACACAAGAAAGAAGCTGATATAGGTAAATTTTTTATAATTTTGTAACTTATTTTATATAATTAATTAAATTATTAAACTATTAATACTTTTATACATTAAAAAATGAATGATTTGGTTCAGAATACTTGTTAGTAATTGTTAGTCATAATAATAATTATTTTGAACCTCATGACCACTCACTACACGTTTTCAGATTGTAACATTAGAACCGAGAAAACATAATGAAAATGTTTGCAAAATATGTTAAAATAGAAATATTTTTCAATAAAGTAATATTTGCATTGCAGAGTACACTTACAAAATATATCGAAAACTCTTCTTTTATCTCGGAATAGAAATAAATATCATGTATTTCAATTTGACAAGCAATGATAGCTTATTTTGTTTCTTGATTAGGCATAATTCAATTTCAAATATATGATCATTTTTATTTATTGATTATCAAAATACAAGAGAATTTTCGGTATATTTTTAAATTATTCTATCGATTGTAAATGTTATTTTATTAAAAAATACGTTTTACTATAAACACAATATTAAATGAAATAGATCGAAAAGTTTTAAATACAATTAAGAGGATGAATAAAGCTATGTTTTGGTCAAAGCGGATCTTAGTGCTTAGTAATATTCATATTACTGTATGAATATACAAATATAATATAATTATCAGTTCTAAAGAATGCACTCCGATTCGGTTTATCGGACTTAAAACACAATCATGAATTGAAATAATAATCTCACAATTGATCATCAATTCGATATATTCCCGGTTGAGATATTATTTTTCGCAATAAGTTATTTACAAGTTTTCAAGATACGAATAGCATTGATATTGAATTGATGATCAATAAATTTAATTGTGACATTATTATTTCAGTTTATGATTGTGTCTAAATCCGACAAACCAAGTTGGTGCGCAGTCTTTAGAATTTGATAATTATATGTATATACAATAATATGAATATATATCTAAGCACTAAGCACTAAGCACTAAGACCCGCTTTGAAAAAATGGCTTTATTTATCTTTTTATTTGTATTTTAATTTACTTAGCAAGAGTTTTTTTAAATGTATTTTTCTCGGTTCTGACGTCACAATCCAAGATGGCTGCAGTAAGTCGGAGCCATAAATAATTTTTTAAGTAGAAACATTTCATTGGTTATATGTTCTGTTAATTAAAACTAATAATATTAATATTAATACTTCTACTTGTAACAATTACTGTAATTATAAAAATATATTTTAATATGAGTGCAACAAAAAGTTTCACAATACGTTGAACGTACATTTAACATAAATATTATTTTAGAACAATTGCAATTGATTTTATTTAGTTAATAGTTTGAAAAATATGTCGAAAGATATTCTCTTAATGCGATTTTATTTTTGCAGTTGCATCCATTAGTACGAAGGACTTGATCCAAACTATAAATGATTCTTCAAACAACGTTTTTTTTGAAAATGATCCACTAGAACCTGAAGGTAATATACAAAGTGTTTTATTTTAAGTGACAGTCGATTATTTCGAAAATAAAGTATTTTCGGAAAAAATGTTCTATATGGAAGTTGTACTACAGGGTGTTGCATCAACATACAGGGCAGTATGACGGGTTGCCTATTCGAGCAGGCGCTCAAGGGCGTTCACAACTACGCGCCCGCTCGAATAGGCAACCCGTCATATTGCCCTGTACGTTGATGCAACACCTTGAACAAGTTAAGTGGCATTACATAGCAATGTTAGTGACCTTAGATTTAAACAGAGATTTAAAAATTTTTAAATTATTTAAACGTCATCTTATTAACGCTACCCAAGGCCAATAACACTGCTATGTAATACGCTACTTAGAGCCCTAAAAGTTTTAAATGGACCATTTTTTTTTAAATACTTTATTTTCGAGATAATCGACTTTATCATTTAAAATAAAACACTCTGTATATAAAAAGTTAGTCATTAAATTGAGATATTTGAATATATCTTGAAGAAATTATTTTGGAGAAAAAATATTTCAGATAAAGGGAGGTTGAACAAATAATATCAATTTTCAACAAACATTTTTTTCAAAATTATAACATTATTGTTAAGAAAACATTACTTTTCAAAAAAATTATGCAATTTACTACATATCTTTTTTGAAGAACAACAATGTGTTTTTTTCGCCAATTAATTTATGTCATTATTTTGTACATAAAAATATTAAAAGTATATTAAAATACAGTTATCAAAAAATGAATAGTTTATGAGATATTTTTTTTATATTTCATTCTAATATACTATAAAATACGAAATATCTCGTGAATTATTAATTTTTAAAATAATTCTACTGTAATATTTTTTATGTAGAACAATTAGAAGAATCTGATTATGGAGAAAAATCATAATATTTTATAGAAAAAATGGTTCTCTTATAAAAAATTGATTTTCTTTCGAAAATTAAGTTTACTATTATTTTTCTTTCGATCACATATTTGTCTGAAATATTAAAAGTAAAAGCAAAAAATTTTGGGGGATGATCGTTAAAAATGGAGCACTCTCTATATACATTTATAATAGAATAGAAATTCAAAGGCCCATACCGGTCAAAGCTAGATCTTTAATGCTTAAATAATTCAATGTGAATTTTATATATATACTATATGTGTACTTGCACATATACCATATTTGCAGTCCTTCAAACTGCGCTCCGAATTGGTTTTCCGGACTTTATAAACGCAATTAAACTACTGGCATAATATCACGAATTAAATTAAATTGACAAGCAATTCTTAAATAATTTTGATGCCAAAATCAAGCATCATATTAGCAAGATGTTAATGTGCTGAAAAACTAAATAAATTTATCGCGAAAAATATTACCTCGGCCGGAAGTCGAACCCGGATCTCTTACGTTCCTGTTATGGTACATTGCCTCGGTAGTCTAACTGGTAAGGACGCTCACACAGAATGTAAGAGATCCGGGTTCGACTCCCGGCCGAGGTAATATTTTTCGCAATAAATTTATTTACAGTTTTTCAGCACATTAACATCTTGCTAATATGATGCTTGATTTTGGCATCAAAATTATTTAAGAATTGCTTGTCAATTTAATTTAATTCGTGATATTATGCCAGTAGTTTAATTGCGTTTATAAAGTCCGGAAAACCAATTCGGAACGCAGTTTAAAGGACTACAAATATGGTATATGTACACAAATAGTATATATATAATTCACATTTAATTATATTTAAGCATTAAGGATCTACTGGTATGGGCCTTTGAATTTCTAGTCTTCTATTATTAATTGTATGTTACGGTCTAGAATAAGATTCTTATTATTTAAATTAATACATTTATAAATTATTACAAGAACGAAGGACTCTTAATTTAAAAACAATAACGAGAGAATAAAGGTCACATAAGAGTCAAATATAATAAAGTATATTAAAACATGAAAAATCAAAATTAATGGATTTAAAAAATTTCTATTAAGGCTAAAATGAATCAAATCAAATATGTAGAGATAATGCTAATAATAAGCCGACACAGGATGTACATACATATGTATCTCAATTTATTAAATTTTTGTTATAGTCTGTGTAACTTTTCTTGATGTAGTAACTAAACAGTAATCATAAACGGTTCGACTTGTCTTTTTAGGTGATCCTCAGTACAATCTTAATTTCAATGTAAAAATTAACCTAACTATTGTAATTAGAACATTTAATTTAAATAATCGCAAAAATATCTAAAATTGTCATGAATCATCAATAATAAAGTTGTATATTATACAGGGTGATTCAGACTACCCGTAGGAGTCGGCCGTACGTATTCTTCATGAAAAACTGAGTCGAAAATGTCAATGGCAAAATGTTGTGGAGTCAATAGTTTTTAAATAGTGAGCCTTTGAAACCTTCCAATCACAGGACGTGAAGTCCGCGTCGTCAGGTGCGGCGCAACCAAGCGCTACTCACGCGAGCGCTTTGATGGATACCGCTAAACCACACGATGCTGAATGAATATTGCAAAAGTTTTGAAATCTTTATTAACATCTACTGCTGTATGTTTAAATTGAGTCTAATTTAATTGACGAGAAGTAATGTCGCAATTGCAAATTCGATTATCAGCAAATATCATTTATATCATTAAAAAAGTATGTATTTTTCAAACATTTCAAATAAACAAATTAATGAATAAAATTAATATTAATTAAATCATTTAAATAAATAATATTAAAATCTGTCGACAAACATTTCCAAAATTGGTTTACAAAAAGTTCTGTAAACGTTATTAGAGAAAATGTACATTTGAATTTTCAAATGTAATAATGTTTTGTCATTCAAATCTAATGTTTTGCCATTTCGAACACTTCCATGTAAAAATGTTTAAAACATTAAAAATATAATTTTTTGTAACAACAGCTTATTACTTGCTTACTTCGATTCTTTCACTGTAATACTTCCCTTTCCTCTCATATTGTAATTCGGAATTTCATTCATTTCATTTCTTAAATATGAAACAGTTATTTATATCGAATGCAAATTTTCAAATGTACATTTTCTCTAATAACGTTTACAACAGAACTTTTTGTAAACCAATTTTGGAAATGTTTGTCGACAGATTTTAATATTATTTATTTAAATAATTTAATTAATATTAATTTTATTCATTAATTTGTTTATTATTTGAAATGTTTGAAAAATACATACTTTTTTACTGATATAAATGATATTTGCTGATAATCAAATTTGCAATTGTGACATTACTTCTCGTCAATTAAATTAGACTCAATTTAAACATAAAGCAGTAGATGTTAATAAAGATTTCAAAACTTTTGCAATATTCATTCAGCATCGTGCGGTTTAGCGGTATCCATCAAAGCGCTCGCGCGGCTAGCGATTGGTTGCGCCACACCTGACGGTGCGGACTTCACGTCCTGTGATTGGAAGGTTTCAAAGGCTCACCATTTAAAAACTATTGACCCCACAACATTTTGCCATTGACATTTTCGACTCAGTTTTTCATGAGGAATATGGAGTGGCACCCAGTTGGACACGGGTCAATTGGACACGAGCCACTCACAGCGCTTGAGACTACAAAGCTCCTAAGCACCGGTCGCTGTGATTGGTGGTGTCCAATCGAGACGTGGTCAATCGGGATCACCCCAGGAATATGTACGTGCCGACTCCTACGGGTAGTCTGAATCACCCTGTATACATATAATTAGATGTGAGTCTCGACACTGATATTATAAGATTGATGCAAGAAAAATATCAGTTTTCTGTTTTAAACTTTGGCGCTTTATTGTATGTAGTATGTGCAATATATTATATTCAATTGTGTTCATGTTGCGTCATTTTCAAACGCAGATTCCGCTATATTAATTGTGCTAGTAATTTTGTTCTCAGTGTTAACTACGTGATCAATTATTATCATTATTATTAAAAATGGAAAAGAAGCAATTTCAAGTAATTTTTTTACGAGTTCAAACTATAGACCCTAAAGCTGCGGAAACGAGTTGAAAAGTTAATGAAAGACTTGGTCAATTACAAACGAACGGATAGCAACGATAGTTTCAAAAATTTTATGACGAAGATGAGAACTTTGAAAATAAAGAGGGTTGGAAACGGCTTATAGCCACTGACAATGACCAGTTAAAGGCAATTATTGAAGAGGATCTATTAAAAACCACTCGACAGATTGCACAGGAACTAAATGTTCATCAATCAATAGTTGTTCGTCATTTAAACAAAATCAGAAAAGTAAAAACCGACATTTTTGCATCAACTTAATGTATTTCAATGGCAATTGTTATTAGCATTTATTGATATTATCTCTACGTATTCGATTTTAAGTATTTATATTTAATGATGTAACAAAAATAATTTTCTTTAACATTATTTAAGATATATTTATAAAACACATTCATAATTTTCTGATCATCTTTTTAGTCCTAATTACTGTTGCTGATACAAATGCTGACCTATATAAAGACACAATATGTAACAAAAATAAAAGGAAACTTAATGGTAATGTGTTTTAAATAATATAAAATGACAATAATACATACATATGCTAATTAACCATTAATATGATTTATAAGATATATTTTTTTCTAGAAAAAGATAACGAAAATTATATTACATTGCATAAAGGGATGTTTAATAATACAGGTAATATTTTCAATATAAAATGGTTTTAATAAGAAATATTATACGTATAGTTGTACAGAAATTGATCAATTAGATTTGTTTTAAAAAAAACAGTAAGTAATTGATAATACATATATTAATAAAGTTGGAAAGTATTTTTTTAAATATTTATAATATGTGAATAATAAAAAATTGTTTGAGCAAATTTTTTTTTAATTCTAATAGGGAGCATTCTGTTTGCGACCATGTTGCGATTAACCACAGCGAGTCACAACGACCGGTGCCTAGAATTTTTCCATTAGACGAGCGTTGTAAGTAGCTTGTGTCAATCACAACATGGTCAAACGAGCTTCACCCGTTTCATTCACATGTACTCAAAGTATCACTTATTTTTCAAAACAAAATATCAAAGTTCGCACAATAAAATTAATGCTAAAATAATTTTCATATTATTTTAGATAACGCGTAATAAAATGTTATTATCATTTAATATTTCAATCTATATTTTTAGACCCATAACATTCCGAAATAAATTATATATATATATATATATATATATATATATGTGTAAAAAAATGTATATATATTATGTTTTAGATAATATAGATAAGGAAAATCGTTTTCAAGAATATGGGACAAAGATTAACACTGGTAATTTCCTATCGTATATTCAAAATATTTACTGTTTTTTTAATATTTTATTTTAATTAGATGTATTACATAAAAGATCATTTTTAGATACCAAAAAGGAGTGTCAACAATGCCAAGTTGTCCTTACAAGATTAGATGAGCAACAATTTGTACAGGAAAAAAAACGAAAACCATAATGTAATATCAAGTACGTCGTGTCAATTAATAATATTCCGTTAAAGCTTTAGAAACATGTTTTCAGTTAGAAATAAATTTTTTAGTTTCAGAATTTCAAGAAGACAAATTAAGGATGCTTTTATAAGTTAAGATATGCACCATATCATGCTCTTATCGTGTAAAGGGGGGTGATCCCGATTGACCACGTCTCGATTGGACACCACCAATCACAGCGACCAGTGCTTAGGAGCTTTGTAGTCTCAAGCGCTATGAGCGGCTTGTGTCCAATTGAGCCGTGTCCAACTGGGTGCCACCCGTGTAAAGGACTTAAATAATGCCAGTTAATATAATATTTGGCACTACAAATGAATATATTTGTATATTTTACAAGTTTTGTGATTGTCGGCAAAAAACTTGGACGTGAATTTCATATGAAATCAACTGCAAGAAACGAAAAAACGAAACATATTGATAATATTTAATGTATATCAGACATCGAAAAATACTTAAAAATTCACAAAATATGTAAACAAATATCATTAATATAATATTTGCCTTTCTAACACTTTATACAAGTCAAAATAAAATGCCTGATATCATGTAGTAAATGCGGCAACACCGCACTCCACTCTAAGTTGGTACCTCTTGCGGTCTCGTACGTAGTTGAATGCGAGTCGAGGTTAGGTGCTTACAGTAAGTAAGCAAGCAAGCGAAAATGCCGAAATGCGAGAAAAGACGGTGGAAAGGCAAATTAGTAAGTGAAACGGTATACCAACAAAGATTAAAACAAAGTCAAAACTGTAAAACTCTAAATGAAAATAAAATCAACGCAAACTCAAAATTCGAGTCAGAACCACAAAATGAATTAACTCAATCGGACTACATGGAAGGACGCCGCATAGTTGAATTTTCCATTCTCGCTGAGCAATTGTGGTGTGTGTCATGCAAGGAAGCTCTTTCTCTAAACTATATAGAAAAAGAAATGCACAGAGGCTTAAGCTCGATATTGTTGGTTAGATGCCACAAATGTTTACTAACAAATGCAGTCACCGCGGGTAAACAGCACAACTGAGCAAATCGACGCTTGTCTCGTTTTGACGTAAATACTAAAGCAGTAATCGGTAAGTTTACATAATTGTACCTGCCATATTCAAAAAAGTTTTTTAAATAAACAAACATATTCTCTATTCTATTCTTAATTGTGTTTCAAGGTGTTCTTCATGGTGGATTAGGACATACACATCTCAACAAAATACTGTCTTGTTTAAATATTCCAACTATCGATTTAAAGGGGGTGATCCTGATTGATCACGGCTCGATTGGACACCACCAATCACAGCGACCGATGCTTAGGAGCTTTGTAGTCCCAAGCGCTGTGAGTGGCTCGTGTCCAATTGAGCCGTGTCCAACTGGGTGCCACCCGATTTCAAGACATTCAAGAGATATGAACAAGAAGTTGAACAGGCAACAGAGAGTATTGCGAAGGAAAGTTGTCAGAACGCAGCAGATTTGGAATGGCAACTCACATTAGAGAATATAGAAAACATTCAACAGCTATTGTAATTATTGTAAATTTGTAATAATATGTATGTATGTATATATGTATACATACATAAAATAAAATTGTAATTGTAATATTTGTAATAATATATATATATATATATATATATATATATATTGTATATATACATACATAAAATATAATGATATACTGCTAATTAATAGCGGTAGTGTAACTATGAATGTTTTTATTATAAACCCCATTCTCATATTTCCTACAAGAAGAATCCAAATGAATAATAAATAAATAAATATTTTTATTATAATAAATAAATATAAATAAATAATCAGTAATAACAATAATAATCAATCTTTTATGATAAATACATGGATTTTATTAACAAATTGATTCTTTTTAATTTGTATTGCGCAGACCAGAGAATTTACAATCCAACTTTATAATAGCTCAACCATAGCAGCTTGTCGTGCAGCTAGCTCACATACATTGTAAAACACTGACATAAATCACGCATCCGGAGGCGTCAAGAAAGAACTGTATAAAATCGAAAAAAGTCACAAAGAGCTAAGGATGGTATATTATATCTTCATCGATGCTTCACATATGCTTTGGCTCAAAACAAAGGGAATAGTGCTGTTTTAGCAGATGCCATTCGATGTATTCCTTACCATGCGTTTAATGACCACAGCAAATGTGGTACTTGGTGTGGATATATCATTGATAAAGAAAATTACGATCACAGAATAATCCCTGGAGGCTTTCATGATTTCCAGCTATTTGAAAGCCTAAGGGAGACTTCGATAAATTAGCATCAAATGCTCAAAAATTTTCTGCAGATGCCTCAAGTAATGCAAATGAAAGCCTCAATGCTATTATGGCAAGCAAGGCTCCAAAGTCTCGTTGTTATAGTATGTCAGAATCAGCAGACTTTCGGTTTGCTTGTGCTATCAGTCAAAAAAATTAGTGTATTAGAAAAAATTTATTATAAATATATTATATATTAGAATACATATAAAAAAAATATACATATATATATTATAAGATAAATATTATTTGTTTATATTTTGACGAAATGACACTATTGAATCCTTTTGTTTGTGTTTATTAACTTTTTATTTTTTGTTGATATTTTATACGTAAAAATATAAACATTATGAAAAAAAGATATTTCTAATATTTCCTTTTACCGAATTAAAAATTTGCCCAATATCACAAGGATCGGTGTAAGTTCGAAAAATCATTAGTATACTCCTTTAGAAACTAGTGCTGTCATGCGCGGCAACGGGAGGCACCCAGTTGGACACGGCTCAATTGGATACGAGCCACTCACAGTGCTTGAGCCTACAAAGCTCCTAAGCACCGGTCGCTGTGATTGGTGATGTCCAATCGAGACGTGGTCAATCGGGATCACCCCCGCGGCGACACTATTGCCACGTTTCGAGGGGTGGCACCCAGTTGGACACGGCTCAATCGAACACGAGCCACTCACAGCGCTTGAAACTACAAAGCTCCTAGGCACGGGTCGCTGTGATTGGTAGTGTCCAATCGAGCCGTGATCAATCGGGATCACCCCTTAAAATCGTACAAGAAAATAATAATAATTCCGTTCTCATGTGAAAACTTTCCTTGTTTGTTTACATTTCTGCTTACCTTTCTCTTGATATGGAAATTAGTGTGTATACTCTCTCATCACCTCTTAAAAGCTTCACTAACCATTGAGAGTCTCAAACAAGTTTATCGAACTTCTGGTGCAATTGGTATATTTTCTTTCCAAGTACTTCGAAGAAAATAAATGGTAAATCTGTGATTACAAGTAATAAAAAGGTAATTACGAAAATTGTTGATTGGCTTGAAAAAAACTAAGGATTATACACAAAAAGAAAGCAATATACTTGTATTTGCTGCTTGAAATTTTGTAGCTCCTTTCATTCCTACAAGGAATTAGCTTGTTTCCAACAACTTAGAAGCTATAACCTATAACAACCGTAACGACGATAATTTTCTCAGCTCAGTGGGAATAGAACAAGGATAGGGAGAAGGAGTAAAAATGGCAGATATACGAATACTCACGTTTATAGTGCCTTAGCATTACCATTGCAGAAGCGGGGTGATCCCGATTGATCACGGCTCAATTGGACACCACCAATCACAGCGACCAGGTGCCTAGGAGCTTTGTAGTCTCAAGCGCTGTAAGTGGCTCGTGTCCAATTGAGCCGTGTCCAACTGGGTGCCACCCCGCAGAAGCGATACACGAAAATCATGTCAACATATTCATCGTGTACGTGTTAGAATGTGTACTCGGCATAATGTGACAGGAGTAATCCACTCGATAACTTCTGACGAGTAACTGACGAATTTATAGGAGAAAGGCGAAAATGTAAACAAACAAATAACTTTTTCACATGTTAACGGAATTATTATTATTATTGTTTTCGTTTATGATCTTAGCGACGATAATACTTCAGAGGCAGTGCAAGAACGAAGCAAGTATGTTTTGCCATCTTCGCGATTTTCTCCAAAACGAAGTAAAAACGAGCATATCTCTAGAGGACTTTTCTTTCTTAATTTATCGATCTCCTACACATTACAGAAGCTTTGACATTTAAATTCGAGACACCCTGTATAATGATTCTACGCTATTTATTATTACCACGTAAGACCAACGGTACGCGTGTCCAGTTGTGTCGTATCCAACCGTGCACGTGTCCAGTCGTACCGTGTCCAATCTTGCACTCGTTCAATCGTGCACGTGTCCAATCGTACACGTGTCCAATCGTGTCGTGTCTAATCGTGCACGTGTCCAATTGTGCACGTGTCCAATCGTGCAGTGTCCAATCATACACGTGTCCAATCATGCCCTGTCCAATCGTGCACGTGTCTAATCGTGCACGTGTCCAATCGTGTCGTGTCCAATCGTGCACGTGTCCAATTATACCGTGTCCAATCGTGCACTGTCCAATAGTGCACCTGTCCAATCGTGCCGTGTCCAATCGAGGCCGTGTCCAATCGTACGCGTGTCCAATTGAACGTGTCCAATCGTGCACGTGTCTAATCGTGCCGTGTCCAATCATGCACGTGTCCAATAGTGCCGTGTCCAATCGTGCCGTGCCCAATCGTACGCGTGTCCAATTGAACGTGTCCAATCGTGCGTGTCCAATCGTGCACATGTCCTATCGTAACGTTTTCAATCGGGATTCTCCGCTACAAAGTTGACCAAGATTGACTGCACGATTGCAGCCACGATAGTACAATTGTAGAATCCGTCCATAGGTAAATGGCGGATATTTTACACGTAAGACATTTAGAGATTTTATTGATGAGCTGAGCTAGTAGCATTGCACCACATAACTCAATGCGCGGAAGTGACAAATCTTTTAATGGTGCTACTCTGGATTTGGAGTAAAGTAGCCATGTACAATAATTCCCATTGATTGAGATGGAACGTAAATAGATGCATGCTCCGTATGCAATTTCGACTGAGAACTCATATAGTTCCAAACGGGTTTGTTGCTCTGTGGTTGTGACCAGGCAAGGAATGCGTATGCTATTTATCTCGTGTAATTCCCTTTCGAAATGCTTCCATTTGGCCAGAAAATACGTTGCAAAGATGTTTAAGTTGAATCGACCAGAACTTGCCGATAAATTTTTGTTATATCGGCGGTGAGAGCAATTTTGAATGTTCGGAATCTGGCTAAAATGGAAAAAAGATCTTGTATCGTCGGTCCTACCATTAACGTGTCGTCTAAAGATAGTTTGGTTGGGGTAGCACCCAGTTGGACACGGCTCAATTGAACACGAGCCACTCACAGCGCTTGAGACTACAAAGCTCCTAAGCACCGGTCGATGTGATTGGTGGCGTCCAATCGAGCCGTGATCAATCGGGATCACCCCGTTCGGTTGTAGTTTTGCACGAGCCGTCAAATACCACCCGAAACTTAATGGTTCGCTTCGGTTCGTATAGCATGGTGTGGGAGGCAAAAGACTGGAGAGCTTGGGCTTGGCATCGTGTGAATGTTCACCTCCTTCATGTGGTTCAATTGGGTGTATTCATCCATGAATTTCTTGTATTCGTCATACATGCGGGGTTGAGCGATGAACCGCATCTCCAAAGACTTGAAACGTCTTAGAGCGATGTTTTTGGATTCTCCCAATTCGCCTAGTTTGTCTTGCCTTATTGGCAGCTTGACGGTAAAACGACCTTCGTTGTTACGGTTTACTCCTTGTGGGAATAATGCTTCACGGACCTTCTCTTCGGGGGAAAATGGTTTCGCAGTAGCGTTATGTTCAACTTCCCAAAACCGATTCAATGTAAGCCTTAATTCATCGAGTGAGGTTAAGTGAAAATTAAGAGATGAGACAGGTCTGGTTATGTCACTTCCCTGCTGCAAATTCTCATGGGGAATTTTCGGGTGGCACCCAGTTGGACACGGTTCAATTGGACACGAGCCACTCACAGCTCTTGAGACTACAAAGTTCCTAAGCACCGGTTGCTGTGATTGGTGGTGTCCAATTGAGCCATGATCAATCGGGATCATCCCGAATTTTCCTATGGGTTTGCCTAACCTTAGGTACAAATGATAAATTCGACAGGTCCCCATGGGAGGAGGCTCCTATCTTGCTGTAAATTCCCATGGGTTTTTTCATGAGTTTCTATAGAGGACTATAATATCTGGCTCTGTTCCAAAATTTGCTGCCAGTACTAAAAATCTATAGCTTACGTTATGTGCACTATAGATTTTCAGTGCTGACAGTAAATTTTGGAACACAGCCTCTGTAGAAGCTTGTACAATGTAAACAATTGATGACAACAGAGAAAAATATCAGGGCGTTCCTCCTCTCGAACCCAGGCCTGATCTTTCCTCCGAATTGGTAGACTTCTGTTCTGCCACTGAGCCACACAGCCTTGACGCTGATAGTTTCTCTATTGTGCCTATTTTCTCTAAATTTCTTACAATAGATAGCTATAGGATTTAGTCCGGATCTACAATAGGTGTTTTAAGCCTTAAGCCGTAAGAAATTGACCAACTACAGTCAAATGTGAGGAGAATAAGTCCGGATCTACAATAGAGTTTTAAGCCTTAAGCCATAAGAAATGGGCGAATCACAGTCGTTTATTCTTCTCGGATTCGACTGTAATTGGTCAATTTTTCAATTTCTTACGGCTTAAGGCTTAAAACACCTATTGTAGATCCGGAGTAATTGATTGTGATTCGTCCATTTCTTATGGCTTAAAGCTTAAAAATCTATTGTAGATCCGGGGTTACGCAGCATGTATATATAGGATGACAGGAAATTTAGTACGAAACGTTGGAATTTCAAGAATGGATCTAGACACAGAGAAAACCCGCCAAACGCATAATCTTTATATAGAAAGCACCCGTGGAAGCCATAAGAATATTAACCTAAAATATATATATTGTGACGTGACATTTTGTCAGTCATTGTGCAGACTTGTCGGCGGAGGACTCGTGCTTCCTATCGACTCGGAGGGCGAGCGCGCAAGCGAGTGCGCACGGGGTGATCCCGATTGACCACGGCTCGATTGAACATCACCAATCACAGCGACCGGTGCTTAGGAGCTTTGTAGTCTCAAGCGCTGTGAGTGGTTCGTGTCCAATTGAGCCGTGTCCAACTGGGTGCCACCCCTTGCAGAGCACTGGAGGAGGCCAGAATTCCCGGCCACCCTTGAGGGGCCGGACGGACGTCCGTTGGGAGCATAGGGCCCCCACGAGGAGCGAGAGGAAAATCCATCCCGATCTCCCCCGCCAGGCCAGGAGGTGCGAGGGCCGTAAGCGGAGACGCCACCCTTGACAGGGACATCTATTGTGCGCTTGTACGAGCCAGGACTCAAGGCCGCGCAGACCTGCACGGCATGCGCGGATACCGTGACACGCGGAAGCCAATCAGCGTGACTACCTCCCCCCGAAGGAGGAGGGAAGCTAAGCAGCCTGCGAGAATCCGCCGGGAGCTCCCGGGACTCACTCTTACTGTGGCCGAGCCTAGGAGATGTAAGGGAGGTACGAGGCCGCTGCCGACGAGTAACGCGACCCGGAGAGCCGGACTGCCGAGAGCTACGGGAAAGAGAATGTCGTGAGGACACGCGAGGACCAGGACGTCGAGGGTAAGACGAGCGTGTAAAGGCCATGAAAAACTTAAGACGTAAGACTTAAGCAGTAAAGCCGGGAGCACATAGAAAAACGTAAGTCCGTAAGACGTAATCAGTAAGGAAATCGTAACATTGGATTCGCTACTGGCCTTACGGTCTCTGCTGTGATTGGTCAATTCACTTACTGCTTGCGTGTTACGGCCTTACGTTCTTGTATGTGTCAAGTCGGGAGCACATAGAAAAACGTAAGTCCGTAAAGGTAAATTTTCACGAGCTGCTCTAATCGGCTATTTTAGCGACAAAAAGGATCACGTGATCAAAATGGACATTTGATACTCGTCAATTTTGACCATGTGATTCTTTTTGTCGCTGAAACAGCCGGTTTGAGCAGCCCGTGAGGCGTCGTCTACAATACACGGAGTAAGAAGTAAGAGTAAGAAATTGACCAATCACAGTCGAATGTGAGAAGAATAATCGACTGTGATTGGTCAATTTCTTACTCTTACTTCTTACTCCGTACATTGTAGACAGGCCTTGAAAATTTACCTTAAGA
This sequence comes from Trachymyrmex cornetzi, assembly GCF_001594075.2. Taxonomy (NCBI): domain Eukaryota; kingdom Metazoa; phylum Arthropoda; class Insecta; order Hymenoptera; family Formicidae; genus Trachymyrmex; species Trachymyrmex cornetzi. The sequence goes on along the minus strand of NW_017300063.1, from coordinate 13,308 downwards.
CGTAATCAGTAAGGAAATCGTAACATTGGATTCGCTACTGGCCTTACGGTCTCTGCTGTGATTGATCAATTCACTTACTGCTTGCGTATTACGGCCTTACGTTCTTGGCCGCGGTCCGATTCACGCTTATAGCGTGATTAGTGCGCTCACGGTTGCTTATGGTTGG
>NW_017300063.1:4747-12728 GCF_001594075.2 Trachymyrmex cornetzi | reverse complement strand
ATAGCGATAGCGATAGACATAGCGATAGGAACAGAGGACTCCAACATACAGGAATCCATATGTCAATGCACATAGGAACATGGAATAACGATAGCGATAGCGATAGCGATAAATTTCCGACGAGTTGGAATTCGGTGTCTATCGTCTTATAGACTGTTATAGCCTACCAATCAGCATTCAGATTTTACATTCTGTTCTTCTTCTCTTAAATAAGGCTTTCAAGAGTCAATTTATAAAGACGTTAATAGATCATATCATTTTTACATGTATTTAAAAACTTAAAAATAATCAATGATAAACATATATTATAAAAGCAATTTAGATATATAGATGTTAAGTACAATAATTTGATCTCTTCAAAAACATTACTAGTTTCGGCTATTAATTTTAGCCATCCTCAGATGTGAACGCAATACAAAAATTTAAATTAATCGAAGAACAAGTAAAAATTCGCAAACTAAGATATGTCTTTGGTTGTTTTCCATAAGAATAAAGGAAATAATAAACGAAGTATTTTCTCAGAGGGACGACAGAACCCGTCAAGCGATTGGAAGATCGTTTGCGAAGGAACACCGTAGTTCTAAAGATAAAAACCAAGGAAACAATGTTTCTAATAAAATCGTAATAAAGACCAGAAAAGTCGTCTCTCTGTTAAAACACTCACCTCTCTGTGATAATTATCCGCAAAATCCATGTGGTAGAAATGTTCGTCAAGTTTTGGAGTCAATGATGATAAGATAAATATATCACATCACAACGATGATGTCGATGATAAAAATTTTTTATAAAAATGATCACATTATACGTGTATCTTGTCTGAGAATTATTACCGGAATATAATCGGAATACATGACCTATCCACACGACGTGCGAAACTGTAATGCGAGTCTGCTGGCAATGCAAAGTCAGACCTTGTTTATGATCGGTATATATGACTTATGAAGACCCTCTGTGTCTGTCTGTAAATTAAGACTGTTGTTTTGTTTTTTGATGTTCAACATTTCAGAAACCAAGCGTTTATTATAACAAGGTTCTTCGTCCAAGATTTGAATATCATTCCATTTAAAATCATGTCCCAATTGTACTCTATGTTCTGTGATCACGGATCTAGAGCTGGTATTCCACCGTATATGATTGCGATGTTCCGTGATCCTCGTTTTTAATCTTCTTCCCGTTTGTCCGACGTAGGAAGCATCACAGTCTTCGCAATCAATCTTATACACAACGTTAGACTTCGACAGAGAATCTACATTATCTTTTTGAACCTTTATGTATTTGTTCAATTTATTAGCGCTAAAATATGATACCCTGATGTCGTTCCTGTTAAACCGCCTAAATTTTTCCGTAAGTACTGGAATGTACGGAACCGTAAACCAAGAAGTGACCGTCCTTGATTCTTCATCATCAATCGAAATATTCGTGTTGATTAATTTATTATGTCTGATAATCTTAATTCTATTATTGATACATTCAAAGATAAATTTCACCGGATAATCATTTTTAATTAATATGTCAATAATGAAATTTATATTTTTAGAGTGAAATTGAAAATCTGATAAGCATAATGCTTTATCCACTAAGTTGAATATAATGCCTCTCTTTTGAGAAATCGGATGGTTTGAGAAAAAATTTAAAAATCTCCCCGAAAATGTGGGTTTTTGGTACCAATCAAAAGATAAAAAGTTGTTATTGATGCTAATCGAAATATCGAGAAAATTGAGAGAATTGTCTCCCACTTCCAATGTAAACTGTAGACGTTGATGAAACGAGTTAAATGTATCAAGAAAGGAATCTATTTTCGTATCGTGAACAGCCGCGCATAAATCATCCACATATCGATAATAAAACAGGCAACTATCTTTAAACGACATCAAGGCTGATTCTTCCAGTCTCTGCATTACACAGTCAGCAACGATGGGAGACAATGGTGATCCCATGGGCGTGCCAAAATTTTGTTTAAAAATCACATTATCAAAAGAAAAAAAAGTTGAATTCAAAATAAATGAAATAGCTCCAAGAAATTCAGTTTTCGAAATACTACATTTCTTAGCTATATGTGACCATTTCTCATTTATGCAATCAATAGCCAAGTCCATCGGTATATTGGTGAATAAAGAGACAACATCTAAGGAAATCAGTTTGTAATTATCTCCGATATACATCCCTTTTAGATTATTAACCAGTTGCGCGCTATTTTTTATGTGGCTATTTGCTTTGGGTAAAGACTCTACCAGAATGTTCTGTATGTAAGAAGCGAGCCTATACAGAGGACTACCGATGGACGAGACTATGATTCTGAAAGGAGCATTTTCTTTATGAATCTTAGGCAGTGCATACGCCCTTGGTAGCATCCCATCACTGCTATACAAAGTTTTGTATTTTGAGTCTGAAATATAATTATATCTCTTCCATCTCGAAAGCAATTCTTTAAGTGACACAATAAGTTTTTTTGTGGGGTCTTTTTTTATGACAGTGTAAGTGTTCTCGTCACTCAGCATTGAATTTACTTTATTTATATAAGCCTCCCTATCAAGCATAACTGTCACATTGCCCTTATCCGCATGGGTACATATGACGTTGGGATGAGACAACATAAACTTTTTTGTGTCACTTTCAAGTTTCAACAATTTCTCATCCATGGCAGATAAATGTATCTTACTCGAAGCGATACTGTTCAAAATCGGCAACGAATGATTCGTGATATCTATCCTCTTATCTAAAGGCATTCTCCGAGTACTGTGCTCTATGTTTTTTATACAATCAAAAATAATGTTCTTCTTATTAGTTGTAGGCAATGCAAAATTTCCTCCCAATTGTAAAAAGCAATGTACATTTTTCGGAATATTCTCAGAGGACAAATTCACAAACCAGCCATCACGAAGCGAACAAACAGATGGAGGAGAAACCGCTGTCAAAAAGGAACCCGGCAATACCACTTCCGTATTTTTACCATCAACAGTGGTGGAATTAATCTCCGGTTTAAGTGGCAATACAATAGGCTTTATACTATTGTTTTCCTTCTTTTTATGTATGTCAGTAAGCCAATTCATTTTACCATCCAATCTTTTCTTTTCTCTAATGTAAAAGTAATAACAAGATTTTTCTTGAGTGATAAGAAAATTATCAATGATTGTTGTTGGTAAACCACGAAAGAGATTGCTAGATATACGGAAGAGACGCATTCTACAAAAATTATTATTTCTGTGTGTATCATTGAGCTCCAGACTTATCGTTCTGCGAATAAGCGATTCTTTATAACGTGCATACTTGTGTCGCGACGCGTGGTGGAAAAAATTAACATCATATTCATACAGTTTTTTCAGATGTTGCGGCACAATCTTGTTCTTAAGACACGTCTTCAGAAATCTTATTTTCAAATTGTTACTAATGATCGATTTTCGGACTTTAATCCACCATTTAAGATTGTTAACAGCAAAGTAACCGAAGTGATGTCGAATATGTTCAAAAAACGAATATTGTGAATCACGCATGTTTCAGCCAACGTAAAATTAAATATATAATAAGAGAATATACAGGACTCTTTAAATTCAACATACAAAAAGAAAAATAAGGCTTTCAAGAGTCAATTTATAAAGACGTTAATAGATCATATCATTTTTACATGTATTTAAAAACTTAAAAATAATCAATGATAAACATATATTATAAAAGCAATTTAGATATATAGATGTTAAGTACAATAATTTGATCTCTTCAAAAACATTACTAGTTTCGGCTATTAATTTTAGCCATCCTCAGATGTGAACGCAATACAAAAATTTAAATTAATCGAAGAACAAGTAAAAATTCGCAAACTAAGATATGTCTTTGGTTGTTTTCCATAAGAATAAAGGAAATAATAAACGAAGTATTTTCTCAGAGGGACGACAGAACCCGTCAAGCGATTGGAAGATCGTTTGCGAAGGAACACCGTAGTTCTAAAGATAAAAACCAAGGAAACAATGTTTCTAATAAAATCGTAATAAAGACCAGAAAAGTCGTCTCTCTGTTAAAACACTCACCTCTCTGTGATAATTATCCGCAAAATCCATGTGGTAGAAATGTTCGTCAAGTTTTGGAGTCAATGATGATAAGATAAATATATCACATCACAACGATGATGTCGATGATAAAAATTTTTTATAAAAATGATCACATTATACGTGTATCTTGTCTGAGAATTATTACCGGAATATAATCGGAATACATGACCTATCCACACGACGTGCGAAACTGTAATGCGAGTCTGCTGGCAATGCAAAGTCAGACCTTGTTTATGATCGGTATATATGACTTATGAAGACCCTCTGTGTCTGTCTGTAAATTAAGACTGTTGTTTTGTTTTTTGATGTTCAACATTTCAGAAACCAAGCGTTTATTATAACAAGGTTCTTCGTCCAAGATTTGAATATCATTCCATTTAAAATCATGTCCCAATTGTACTCTATGTTCTGTGATCACGGATCTAGAGCTGGTATTCCACCGTATATGATTGCGATGTTCCGTGATCCTCGTTTTTAATCTTCTTCCCGTTTGTCCGACGTAGGAAGCATCACAGTCTTCGCAATCAATCTTATACACAACGTTAGACTTCGACAGAGAATCTACATTATCTTTTTGAACCTTTATGTATTTGTTCAATTTATTAGCGCTAAAATATGATACCCTGATGTCGTTCCTGTTAAACCGCCTAAATTTTTCCGTAAGTACTGGAATGTACGGAACCGTAAACCAAGAAGTGACCGTCCTTGATTCTTCATCATCAATCGAAATATTCGTGTTGATTAATTTATTATGTCTGATAATCTTAATTCTATTATTGATACATTCAAAGATAAATTTCACCGGATAATCATTTTTAATTAATATGTCAATAATGAAATTTATATTTTTAGAGTGAAATTGAAAATCTGATAAGCATAATGCTTTATCCACTAAGTTGAATATAATGCCTCTCTTTTGAGAAATCGGATGGTTTGAGAAAAAATTTAAAAATCTCCCCGAAAATGTGGGTTTTTGGTACCAATCAAAAGATAAAAAGTTGTTATTGATGCTAATCGAAATATCGAGAAAATTGAGAGAATTGTCTCCCACTTCCAATGTAAACTGTAGACGTTGATGAAACGAGTTAAATGTATCAAGAAAGGAATCTATTTTCGTATCGTGAACAGCCGCGCATAAATCATCCACATATCGATAATAAAACAGGCAACTATCTTTAAACGACATCAAGGCTGATTCTTCCAGTCTCTGCATTACACAGTCAGCAACGATGGGAGACAATGGTGATCCCATGGGCGTGCCAAAATTTTGTTTAAAAATCACATTATCAAAAGAAAAAAAAGTTGAATTCAAAATAAATGAAATAGCTCCAAGAAATTCAGTTTTCGAAATACTACATTTCTTAGCTATATGTGACCATTTCTCATTTATGCAATCAATAGCCAAGTCCATCGGTATATTGGTGAATAAAGAGACAACATCTAAGGAAATCAGTTTGTAATTATCTCCGATATACATCCCTTTTAGATTATTAACCAGTTGCGCGCTATTTTTTATGTGGCTATTTGCTTTGGGTAAAGACTCTACCAGAATGTTCTGTATGTAAGAAGCGAGCCTATACAGAGGACTACCGATGGACGAGACTATGATTCTGAAAGGAGCATTTTCTTTATGAATCTTAGGCAGTGCATACGCCCTTGGTAGCATCCCATCACTGCTATACAAAGTTTTGTATTTTGAGTCTGAAATATAATTATATCTCTTCCATCTCGAAAGCAATTCTTTAAGTGACACAATAAGTTTTTTTGTGGGGTCTTTTTTTATGACAGTGTAAGTGTTCTCGTCACTCAGCATTGAATTTACTTTATTTATATAAGCCTCCCTATCAAGCATAACTGTCACATTGCCCTTATCCGCATGGGTACATATGACGTTGGGATGAGACAACATAAACTTTTTTGTGTCACTTTCAAGTTTCAACAATTTCTCATCCATGGCAGATAAATGTATCTTACTCGAAGCGATACTGTTCAAAATCGGCAACGAATGATTCGTGATATCTATCCTCTTATCTAAAGGCATTCTCCGAGTACTGTGCTCTATGTTTTTTATACAATCAAAAATAATGTTCTTCTTATTAGTTGTAGGCAATGCAAAATTTCCTCCCAATTGTAAAAAGCAATGTACATTTTTCGGAATATTCTCAGAGGACAAATTCACAAACCAGCCATCACGAAGCGAACAAACAGATGGAGGAGAAACCGCTGTCAAAAAGGAACCCGGCAATATCATTTCCGTATTTTTACCATCAACAGTGGTGGAATTAATCTCCGGATTAAGTGGCAATACAATAGGCTTTATACTATTGTTTTCCTTCTTTTTATGTATGTCAGTAAGCCAATTCATTTTACCATCCAATCTTTTCTTTTCTCTAATGTAAAAGTAATAACAAGATTTTTCTTGAGTGATAAGAAAATTATCAATGATTGTTGTTGGTAAACCACGAAAGAGATTGCTAGATATACGGAAGAGACGCATTCTACAAAAATTATTATTTCTGTGTGTATCATTGAGCTCCAGACTTATCGTTCTGCGAATAAGCGATTCTTTATAACGTGCATACTTGTGTCGCGACGCGTGGTGGAAAAAATTAACATCATATTCATACAGTTTTTTCAGATGTTGCGGCACAATCTTGTTCTTAAGACACGTCTTCAGAAATCTTATTTTCAAATTGTTACTAATGATCGATTTTCGGACTTTAATCCACCATTTAAGATTGTTAACAGCAAAGTAACCGAAGTGATGTCGAATATGTTCAAAAAACGAATATTGTGAATCACGCATGTTTCAGCCAACGTAAAATTAAATATATAATAAGAGAATATATTTGGAACACAGCCTTAGAGTGCCCCTAGATGAAAGGTGAGGCACCGTGAGCGTCATGATTACGTGACGTCAGAAATGCGGGAAAAATAAGGGTTTCGAACATTTCAGAAAGAAAGGGCAAGCTGAACACGACAAGACGGCTGCGTTAGGGTCCGCGCACAAAGATGGTAGCAACTGAGTCGTAGTCGTGAGTCGTTGTCGTAGGTCAACGCACAAGGATTTTACGTATGTCGTTTACGTATATCCTATTGCGTCAGTTGACGCAAACAACTGGCGCAATAGGATATACGTAAACGACATACGTAAAATCCTTGTGCGTTGACCTACGACAACGACTTACGACTACGACTTACGACTACGACTGCGACCATCTTTGTGCGCGGAACCTTAGGGTCGTCGGGTGAGATATCTATCTTTTTAGGTTATAATATAAGTCCTGCATATAATAGAAAAGATTAAGAACTTCCCAAATATAGGAATAAATATTAAATATCAGAAATAAAAAATTAAAGGAAATGAATGTGTAAATGCTTAATAGATACAAATAGGATATGAGACATATATTATACATATTTTGTGAACCATATTTTATTAATTGTATTTATTGTGCGTTACGTTTAATCTCTATTCCTAATTTTTTCTTTTTCTAGTATTTAATATTTACTCATATTCTTGATATTATTTCTTCTATTATGCGAACCATATATACATACGCTTTCCATTTGCCTTTCATCAGATTACGTTTTCTAACTTATAAATTGTGCTAATGTCGTAAGCACTGATAGAACTGTGAGCGTGAATCGGACCGCGGCCCTTGTATGTGTCATGGGCTTCATGGGCTTAACGAAATCAACATGTTGGATTCGCTATTGCTTACGTATGGTCTTACGGTCTCTATTGTGATTGATCGATTCGCTTACTCTTTAATAGCGTTTTCGATTGGGCAAAAGTTAGTGCGCACCAGTGCGCACTCAGTTCACACCAACACTGGACGAGTTCCATGGGTTGCACTGAATAGTGCAAGTTCAAAAGAATACGCCAAGATTTTCAGTGCTAAAGCTGAAACTCATTTTTGTTCACTTTGAAGCAA
>NW_017300063.1:450-4552 GCF_001594075.2 Trachymyrmex cornetzi | reverse complement strand
AGCCAAGTGCGCATTGGCACTGCCAATCGAACACGCTCTTGACACTGAGTGCAGCCAGTGCACCCCAATCGAAAACGCTATTGTCTTACGCCTTAAGTTTTTTTATGTGCCATGGCCTTAAAGCTGCCGACCGGGATACGTTGCCGGGTGGATCGCACGTAAGCAAGCTCGCATCGTGAAAATAGACCGGCGTAATGGCCGCCGTGTAGAGCCGCGGAATCGCGAGCCGCGTGTCATCCTCCTGGGCAGTGGAAATGTTTAGTTGTCGCGTTTCGAGAGTTGAGTCGAGGGGAGATCTTTGGTTGTGTCGCATTTGGAGAATTAGAGTCGTGTAGAGATTATCGAGGGCCGAGTCGCGGTCGCCCCCCCCCCCCGCCACAGATGAGTCATTAGTTGTAAGTTTTCGTGTTGTCGCGTATTGTCGTAAATTGTCGGATCGCGTAAAAACGCCTATTGTAGTCGCGTTGCCGTGCATTGTTGTGTCGCATAGAAACGCTCGCTGTAAGTGTGTTATCGAGTCATGTACTGTTGCGTTGGAACGCTTACTGCTGCGTCGTCGAGCAGAGTTGACTCCCGGTTGTTGCGTCTCGAATAGAGTCAGTTTCCGGAATTCGCGTGGTCGAGCAGAGTCGCGCCGCATAGAGACGCTTGTTATAATCGCGCTGCACTTTCGCCGTGCTAGCGTTGCGTGTCGGGAGGCTGGTGGTACAGCGGGTACGGGTTCTTAATGGTTGAGAAGGGCGTTTGACACCGTCGGAAGTTACCGCGGGGAACCGAGGGGCTCGTGCTATAGCGTATGACCAGCGTTCGGCGTTAGAGATAAGTTGGCGATTCTGTGCGAGTACCGAGAGTATAGAGTAGCGCAAAGGAGCGAAGCTCCGGAGATCATTTATAATTACTTCGCCGATGTCATTAGTCTTACTTTATCATCTTTTTCCAAATATACTTGTTTTTATTATTACATCCTCGCGTATGTTATTCTTGGGGGTGATCCCGATTGATCACGGTTCGATTGGATACCACCAATCACAGCGACCAGTGCTTAGGAGCTTTGTAGTCTCAAGCGCTGTGAGTGGCTCGTGTCCAACTGGGTGCCACCTGGCAATAGGCGCAGGCAACAGGGAATAACGAGCCGTCCAATCAGAGCTTTGAGGTATAAGTTTGATATTATATCCCAGAGTTTTGATTGGACGGCTCGTTATTCCCTGTTGCCTGTGTCTATTGTGTTTCCAGCTTAAGAGGAGAACGAAGAACACGCGACGAAGTTGTGCCGTTGCTCGCGAGTACAGTAACACCCTGTTAAATTCATAATGTGGAATTATATTCAGTTTGAATTATTTTTAATTATTTGTATAGAATATTATATATTATTCTCTCAAGTTAATATAAGTACCCATAGGAATGCGGAAGAGATGCCTATGGGAATTAAAGGCCTATAGAATAGTGCATCTTGTACATGTAGGTGCATATAGGACAGAAATGTGTATACATCATTATCCTATGGTAGCCTATAGGCACTTTCAGTCTCCATGGGGTACCTCCCCACTGTCTTACGTACGCCTACATGTTATTATACGTCAAACTGATATCCTATACATCCTTTTAGTTCTCATGGAGGCATCTGTCCACATTCTTGTAGGTACGGGTGGCATCCAGTTGGACACGGCTCAATTGGACACGAGCCACTCACAGCGCTTGAGACTACAAAGCACCGGTCGCTGTGATTGGTGGTGTCCAATCGAGACGTGGTCAATCGGGATCACCCCGAATCTTATAGTCATCTATAGGAATCCATGAAAAATCCATGGGAATTTGCAGCAGGGTGTGATACCGAAAATGATCCATCCAAAATGTATCTTTTGCAACGTCGGCTGATCTTTTGATTGTTTGATCTGACCCATACAAATGAGCCTCCAGAAGGACTCGGCTCCGATTAGAATGTCAATGCTAGCTGGTACGTTGACGTTGAAAATTGGGATCAGCGAGTTTTATGTGTTTTGGAACGGACACATTTTGCATGGGTATGAAATGCTGCGGTAGCTATTGTGTTATTTTTGGAAGCACAATGCAGTCCATTTTTTCGTAGAAATTATTGAAACGCGTTTTGACGCACAAACTAATTATCTTATTAGCGTGAATCACTCCATCCATGACTCCCGCCACAACAATATCAAAAGATCGCTCGTCTAGTTTCAATCGAATGGCTAATTCCTTCGTTATAAAATTCATTTGGGAACCGCTGTCAAGTAATGCCCGACATAAATGAATTTGATTGTTAGAATCATATACTTGTTTTCGATGACCGCAGTTGATAGTAAAATATTTACAGAGCGATGACCCAATGTACATTGTATGGCGACGAGGAGTGGAGGATTGGTATCTTAACTCGTTGATTTGATACAGATTGATCGGAATTGTTTGAACTACTTAAGTGTAGCAGTGTGTTATGTTTTTTGCTGCATTTCCGGCAAGTACTTGAGTTACATGCTTTGGTTTGGTGTGTGTTTGATCGCAAGCAGTTGAGACGTAAGTGCGTTTTTTTTCACGGCCTTAATTCTATCTTCAATTGATAAATTGAGAAATTCTTTGCAATGATATATTGAATGATTTGCCTTACATACGGCACTTGAAAGATTAGATGTAGCAACATTTGGGACAGATGTGGACTTTGAATTGTTACTATGCTTTTGTGTGACGCTACTTATTGAGATATTGTGAAATCTATCATATACTGATTCTAAGGCCTGGTATCGGAGAGTCAAGAATTTTATCAAGCTTTTTAAATCCAGCAGGTTCTTTTCTTTGATACTTAACACGCTTTACTAGTGGCTACATCTAACTTAGAAATAATAAGATGAATGATCAAGTCATCCCAGTTAACCGTGGGCTTTTTGAGGGCCTTGAGCGCGCGTTGTTTGAGAATCGTATCTATTATTTTACGAATCGCGCGTTATGATTTTCCTTACGTACAGCTGGTACTTCAAATAAGGCGCGAACAAGCTATCTCTTACTACGTTTACACGGCACGCTTTACGCCGAAGTTATAACATCGATGTTATGAAACTGGCCAATCATAGCTATTCCTCTGAAGAATGAAATGACTGTGATTGGCCAATTTCATAACATCGATGTTATAACTTCCGCATAAAGCGTGCCGTGTAAACGTAGTATCTGATAATCGAAATGTTCATTTATCGCTGTCCATGCCTCACAATAACTGCAGTGGTCTCTATAGATTTGATTATGTCAGCGGCAGTATCCTTCAAGGAGGATCTCAAGTGATGAAATTTTTCGATTTCAGATAAGACTTCATTTAAATGGATTAACTTTTCAAAGGTGTCTCTGAAGGAATACCAATCATCATATGCACCTGCAAAACTGGTAAATCTATTTTTGGCAATTTGACACGCGTTTCCTTCGAGCTAACCATATGCCTGTTATCTAGAGATGAATTTGACTGAGATGTGCTGTTCTCCTTTCGCTCAATGAGAGCTGTAGAACGAGCCATTAATTGGAAATAAGGCTCTTCGAAATTGTTGCGCTGTTGCGCTTGCTGAACATGAGCTTTTTTATCGGTGATCGAGGGATCGGCGTTTCCACAAAGAATTTCTATGCGAGATTGAGCCGCATCAAATTGCGCCCATAATTCTGACAATCTTTGCTTACGCTCAGTAAGATCGTGCCTCGAACCGTTGCTCGTATCAAAGTTATCGATAAAGGTTTTTAGCCGTGTAGCTGTGGCTCTTATGTGAGCTCTTTTGCTTTTCACGTCGGATAATGATAGTATATTCATTGCTGAATGCTAAATTTAATGTGTGATATTGACTGCGTAACAACGCAAAGTCGTTGCAATATGATAACGTGGCAGCCTAGCCAATGAAATGCAGAAGGCTATAGAAATGCAAATGGTCGCCCTTGCATGCAAGAATGTAAATTCTTCTGAAAAATGTAAAATAGCAGCTCTTGTGAGCGGAAGTAGTAAATTTGCTAACCTTACAATATGGCGGCTCTTGTGAGCAGAAATGATGAACGACGTATGGCATCACTTGTGAACGAAAGCAAAGACCCATCGACATCTAGAATGGACCGCTGATGGCAATGG
>NW_017300063.1:0-406 GCF_001594075.2 Trachymyrmex cornetzi | reverse complement strand
CCTGCCTCTCACTCTAATCGTCTTTTTACCCCCACCATTGCCATCAGCGGTCCATTCTAGATGTCGATGCAAAGACCTCAATGTTTCTTCTTGAGACTTCTATTGAATGTGATATTCTTACTGACATAATCATATTCTTATGATTTACGTGTTATGCGTTATGCAAGAGTCTGTGCTCTCCGCTTAAGTCCGGATCTACAATAGGTGTTTTAAGCTTTAAGCCGTAAGAAATTGACAAACTACCGTCGAATGCGAGGAGAATAATTGATTGTGATTCGTCCATTCCTTATGGCTTAAAGCTTAAAAATCTATTGTAGATCCGGGGTAATGGTCGCGTTCAGCGGACTCAACTGTTGTGGAGCGGATCCGTGAGCGCTCGCTACTATTGGATGATCTAGAAGAATAC
>NW_017300062.1:96074-96352 GCF_001594075.2 Trachymyrmex cornetzi | reverse complement strand
AAGTAGATGTAATTACCTAAATTTTAAGCCTTAGTAGAACTCTTTTCGTTTAAACCAATTCTGAGGGTGGGGGGTCTCTCGTTGACGTGGAATGCCCCATATATGTGACGCTACACATCTTTGAGAAAAATAAAATTTAATGCGTCTCTCTTTATCGATCTTCTTCGCTGAGCAATACTGAATGATGTCGGTTTTAAATAAAACGAAAAATCAATCGATATCAATTTCATTTCGGCTTATGGACTAAAGCATGCAATTGTAACGTCCGTCGAAATTTG
>NW_017300062.1:92625-94000 GCF_001594075.2 Trachymyrmex cornetzi | reverse complement strand
TTTTGTAGATATATTGTAGATAGATATATCGTAAAAGGGATTGGTGCTGTAGATTCTAATATCGTAAAAGGGATATTTTGTAGATTCATATATATATCGTAAAAGAGATAGATAGATTTATTGTAAAAGGATATTTCGGTCACTCGCGTAGGTAGGAACGTGGCACATATAATGTGCAGACGACCGTACCTCAGTATTTATAATAGGCCGCCTCCCGGTCGCGAAATTCCGCCGGTCCTGTCGTACCTGCAGCGCGTAAGACGAACTATATGCGTGACCGAATACTCGTATAGAGTTCGAGACGGTGTTGAAACGTATTGCGAGGAATGTATACTCCGGTATTCGACAGCTGAGCGCGGATCGTGTCGACCAGTCGTAATACACTATCTGCAGATAGATGGAAAAGAGCTGTTACCAAAGTGTCACGTATGTAAATACCCATTGACGATCGCGCGACCGACAAACGAGTGTGAATTGTGCCCGGTAATGTATCCCGGCCTCCTCCAATACATCGAACACAGCGGGCAGGATATCGATAACTTGGAAGACGCGATCATAATGACTCAAAACGAGGAGCGTCTCCCGTTTGGCACAATCATATCACCGCGTTTGCTGAATTTCTCGCTCTCGCTACTGAAGCTGAAAGAGCGACAGAACTAAACAACCGCGAATTAAAAACCGAGAGATACTAAGGTCTCGGGTGTGCCTTATAACAAAGGAAAATTTGTTCCATATAAAATACCGTTCAGAAAAAAAAAATCGCGTAAAATAATGATCGGATATCAATAAAGAAGAAATTTTATTAGAAAATTCATTAGAAAAAGAAAAAAAAAATCTATAAAAGCTATTTAGAAAAAAAATCAAGAAAAAAATATTTTTGTGTTTTTCATTTTTTTTTCGTTCAAATATAACACGTAAGGACGCCATTCAGGCGCCGATAAACGCATAAGACCTCCCAGAAAAGGGACAGGGGGGAAATGATTAACTTTTGCTTTGCGATAATTAATTTCCTGGCATCCTGCCTTCGCCGAATATTCTTAAAAAATTTACCTCACCATTCCGATCGCGCAATGGATAACACGAATAGTGACATTTCTCCTCCGCGGGAGGAAACGCGATCGCGCTCGCTAGAGGAGTTACAGAAAGAATACGAATTGGCTATCAGGAGCGCGAAAGCGAGAGAACTAGAATTAAACTCGCGCGCGGAAGCGTTCAGGAATACAATGCGTAACGTCGCAGATGTACTAGCAGGGCTTCAAGGGCCGGATTTTGCTGCTTCAACTCACGTAGGGCCGATCCCTAGCGAAGGGCTGCCAGCTCTCAATATCACGGGATTTGGTAGCGGAGCAGGCGCGACTTCCAGTCCAGTGACAGG
>NW_017300062.1:88105-88527 GCF_001594075.2 Trachymyrmex cornetzi | reverse complement strand
CTTCATAACCGTCGACCCGTAACAAGGTCAATGGCTGCTAATTATCGTAGGCCTGAGGAATCTTCTCCCTCCCCCTCCTTCCCCCCACTCTCCGCAAGAAACACCAAGCTTAAAAATCCCGGACCAAAAACAGGAAGAAATTCATCGAAAGATACAACTTGTAGAACAACTAGAAACAGTAGAAGTAGAAACACTCGTAGCACAACGCCGGAAGAAATACCGACCACCTCCACTAATAGCTATAATTTGAGATCTCGACAACCACTAATACTAACCGATATTGCCGAAGAGGATTCGCAAGATTCTGATGAATCAATTGACGCCGAAGATAGAATAAATTCCACTGTAGTAGCAAACCTTATTTCGCCAGACAACGATGATCTCATTTTTCACCAACCGCGTCCGCCAGAAAGAAATACTAC
>NW_017300062.1:87256-87924 GCF_001594075.2 Trachymyrmex cornetzi | reverse complement strand
CCTTGCGACAACGGCGCCTTAGAACTAGAGAAAAATAAAAAACTACCCCCAGTTGAAAACTTAATGCTGGGACGAGCGCGCGTAATAACGTCAACATTCCCTGGACGACATATAATCGCTTTGGTAGTAAAGGAACGACCAAACGTTAGAATCGACGAAAATATCCTAGCAGAATACTTCGCATCATTGTTAGACGTAGCAACAGAATTAAATTTACACACGTTCAGTATAATGAAAACTGAGCGCATAGACTCAATTACTTGGAAATACGTACTGGAGAAGTTTCGCAATACTTTCGAACGACCAACAATAATCTCAGTATGTCGCGGCGCTATAATTATCCCACCTATAGAAGATAGAGTAAAAATAATTACCGAATATCACGAATCAGCCGTAGGAGGACACAAAGGAGTTACAAAAACATACTTACGTATTAAACAGCAATATAACTGGAACAACCTGAAAACACAAATTCAAGATTTTATTAGAAAATGCAAAACCTGTCAACTACAAAAATTAGTTAGAAGAAAGGTACGTCAACCAATGATACTCACCGATACTCCGGGTCGCGCTTTTGATAAAGTCGCTCTTGACATTGTTGGGCCTCTACCCAGGACAGCGCGCGGTAATGGCTACGTGCTTACCATGCAGGATCTTCTCACGAAATA
>NW_017300062.1:85395-86128 GCF_001594075.2 Trachymyrmex cornetzi | reverse complement strand
CCAGCCGTTATGAACTCTAGTCACTATACAAGCATTTTCTTTTAATTTTTTTTATTATTTTTGTTTTCTTTCTTTCTTTTTTTTTCTTTTCTCTTCACACATATATTAAAACCTTTTTTTTATTTTATTTTTGTTCTAAACATCGGGCTTTTTACTGCTGCAGTTCACGCCACTTAATGTAAATAAGCTAATCATGTAAAAATATTAATACTATTGTAAATAACCAAAAACTACGAATACTCTTTTGCGTGTTTCGCACCATAGACTTTCTTTTTAGTTATTTTATCAATTAATGTAATAATAAGAGGAAGTGCCACGTTAAAAATGTAAAGCGATATCGACGACGAAATTGTACCCTTGCGCAAACCCCTCTCCCCCAAGAAGATTAACCACGCCCTCCAGTAGTTGTCAGCCTAATAAAGCCTCCCCTAACCAGGCCCAAAATTCACATCTAAAAGGGACTAGCTAAAGAAGGAAGGCTACGATATACCCAGGCGACTATTAACTAATCGAACCTAAACCATGGAACAAAAGCATATCAAATTCCTACTATAAAGTCCAGCCGGAAACGGAAAAGAGGAATTCGACCAATCGCCCTCCACTCCCTCTAGGTTGTCACCTACACCAAACCTCATTCTTTGTTCGCAACGCCTTGCAAGCGTAGCTCATTCTTTAGAAGGGGAGTGTAACGTCCGCCGAAATTTGCGCGCAGGCGAACGTCACTCTTAACGAC
>NW_017300062.1:82450-83630 GCF_001594075.2 Trachymyrmex cornetzi | reverse complement strand
CGGACAGTTCGTTTCGACCCGCGATTTTATATGGAGGACAGCGAAATAAAATAACGTCCCTAACTCTACGAATTAGTGTTATAGTTTTTTTTTCTCTTTGATCGTTATCTCCCTCTCTTAACCTCGCGAACCGTGATTACCGCCCTTGCCGCTCGGGGCTGGAATCACGCCGAGCCGTCGTCGGACGAGCCCACGCCGCGTCCGAGGGGCATCCGCACACTCGCGCGCCCCGGACGTGACACAATGTTAGCCAGAATTTAGAAATATACGGAAATAGTGAATATATATGATAATTGTTTGACTTTAGTTTCGATAAGCGTGTGAAATTCAAGCGTAAATCTTGAAAGTACAGTGTACGCACGAACGCGGCTTTATTAATGATGTATTAAATTTTTTAAAAATATGTATCGTCACATATGGAGTTCGATATCTTCGATATAACAAATAATGGGACCGTACCCAATTTTTGGCTTTTCATCTAAGAATTGGAACCCATATGTTACATTAAAGATGTTGGTTTTCGTATGTTACGTTTTATTATCGAGAAAATATTTTTAGGGAATATGTTGTGTGTTTCCATGTTTATTATTTATTCTGACATATTATTATACACAATATTGATATTATGTAGATGTTGAAATTATAATGCCTTAAAATTCATGTTTCCTCTATTTTATTTTTTAATCTAACCTCCAAGCGTAAATAATCAATTAAAACATTGCTCTTGGTAATATTTATGAAAGCAGGGGTGGATCGCTTTTTAAATCTGAAGTAATTAATAATATTGAGGAACGTACGACATTAAATTGTATGAATTAATGCACTGAATGCGATACATATCACGGTCCCTTCTTCTGACATAACATATGTTTAAATATTAGTACCGGTCTTACCCGAGCAGAAATTTTGGTTAGGCTTTAACAGGGACTTAATGAGCATACCCTGACGTCTTATCAGGGGCTTATCAGGTAACCCTAGTTAGTCCTGACGGTAAATGTAACGTCGAGAATTAAAATTGCCTGATCATGTTTTCTTTATCAAGGCCTGATGACTGCCCCTTGTTGCGCATTATGTTTTCTGATAGGGTCCTGGTAGGGCCCCGCCATCGGCCTACTGATAAAATTTAGTTTATAGATTAGGTATGTTTTAATAATAATAATATATATATATATATATATAT
>NW_017300062.1:81478-81906 GCF_001594075.2 Trachymyrmex cornetzi | reverse complement strand
GTAGCCCACCGAGAAACGCAGAGCGACTTCGCATCGCAGAAGGAAATATCCACACCACCAGGATCACCAACAAGTTACACATCACCAGACTCACCTCCTGGATTCTACTCTCTCGATTTAACACGAAGAAGACTTTGGGGACCGAAGAGACTCACTAAGCCTAAACCGTCAATTTCTTACAGAGAAAGATTAATAGAGATTTTATTCACAAACGGTCCTTTTCAGGGCCACATAAATTGTAAAACATAAAAACGGTCCTTTTCAGGGCCAATTAATTTATAGAATATTTAATAAATTTTATCAAACGAACACGCTACCACGATTCCTTCACTAAGTTCAAAGCGATATAAATAGGGAAATAGAAACTATAAACATTCTCCTACCATTACGTATTCTTATATTGAACAGATTTTCATTCAATAAGGTTG
>NW_017300062.1:77806-81336 GCF_001594075.2 Trachymyrmex cornetzi | reverse complement strand
GGAAAAGCGAAAAAATTTGTCACGCGTCGGGTAATTGTGCGCATGGGTTAGGGAATTGTGCGCAAAGCAAAAATTGTAAGAAGTGAATGAATTATGTAATGTTGACAAAGAAAAAATCATAAAATATATTTATAACATTGTAATATAAATATATACTATATATATTATATATATTTAGCAAAAATATAAAACTAACCTCTCTGAGTCTCGTAAAATCAATCCAAAGTGGGGTTATGAACCTATGTTGACATGTGATAACTTTTTACAAAAGTAAACAAGTAGTGACGTCATAATCTGAGTATAAAATACTCAGCTCACTTCAAATTCAGTTTCACTTGTGTATACTGGAAAATATATAGTCTATTGAAGATGGGTAATTGTGCTTATTTCAAACCGCCTGCACACAGTTACCCGCCACGATCTGACTGTATATGAATTACGATTACTTCAATACTAGTTAACCAAACTTAATAAATAACGGGTCGAAAGGCCCACATAATAACGTACTTTAATAACGTATGCAACTTTAAACCAATAAATTAAAAATACGGACTTACCACCTTATTTTCTGAACGCTGAAATAACAAGAAAATGTATGTTTTCACTTTTTTATCTTTCACTGTTTATCAATGTACTTACGTCATATCTTTTGTGGTTATAACTTAAGAGGACGACCTCCTGCGTAAAAATTTCATCACGGCGATGTCTCCATCTATCGGCAAAGTACCAAACCAGGATGCCCACAATTACCCGCTGCGCACAATTCGCCCACTTTCCCCTAGTAGTTCACTTAAATATCTTATTTTAGTACTTTTTAGTAAGACAATATTATGATTATCTTAATAACTGGTTTTTATATATTTATTTTTATATATTAATACCTAATCTGCATATTAAACTTATTATATAGTACTTTATTATGAATTAATATCACGTTGGATCACTCTGTCGACTACAATGAATTCTTTCCATTCGCTAGATAGGTTAACTTTTTTTGCCGCATTAATCGATGACCTTCCCAATCCTTAGCATTGTTAAGTACGGTACCTACTGCTAAATAGAACGTCTTATTTGTAACAGGGTAATTATTTGTCTTATTTGTAAGAGGGTTGAACGTCCGTCTTTGAATACTCTTCCATGACTACCTCTGTAATTTAATAAGATTTAAGAACTAGTTATAACACAATATTTATATATATAAAATTATAGATACATATAGATTACGAAAAATTATTACTTTGAATGCATGAGAAGAAAATAGTTGTTTTCAAGACTTCTTTGCCCTCCACTTTTTTAACGGCTGTATACGCCATAGCTACTTCTCTCGACATATATTTTTTTTAAATATTTGTCAATGACTTCAGTAAAGGTATGCTTGCGTCCATAATTTTCCACACATTACGCTGCTAAAATAAGTATATACGTTTAAAATAAAGTATAACTGTATGCAATATGAGTATTTATTGAGAAAATGTATCTTACAAAATCTTGCCGAGATGCACTGTTATTTAGTTTTTCTTCAAATTTCTTGAAATCTGCTAACGTTTTGCACGGAAATTCTATACTTTTTTTCAGCAAATTCAATACCAGTACAAATTTGATGAGAAGTGTTCTTTGCAGAGTGTACAGTATTCAATTCCTTTATGGCTAAAGTCAGTTGTGTTAATTGTGTACATACTAAATCCGGATGATATCAAACGCGTTAAATCTATAATATAATGATAATTAAAATTAAGGTTTATTAAAAAATCACTAAGCAAATTAAAAAATAATAACTTAAAAACCTAAAAATAAGACTTACCGTTAGTAGCATATTGTTTACCCACGTCGAATTGAAAAGATGAACTCTTTTCCTCAATATGGTGTTTAGCAATTTTTGATGTTTTGTTACCATCGGTACATTGACGTTCTAGAAAATAATTTAGAGATATAACACTATATTATGTAGAAATATTATTATATTTATCTAAATAATTATTTTTTAATTTTTTAAGTGAATAGGAAATATTGCACGTCATATTTTGATTTATTGTTGATACACAGTACAATATCATGATTGTGAAAAATAGCAAGCTACATTAAAAAAGAATTCCACAGAATTTATTTGGAAAGCTGGCATTTGTTAGCTCAAAGTAAATTTATTTTATCACAATTATATATTAGTTTATAATTTTACGTCCTATTTGAAGAAGTTGATTATACAGATATAGCTATTGTCGCTGTTAATTCATTTCATAAGTAAACTTGATGATGACATATCTTTAATTTATTGGCCTTACTGTCTGCCTATATAGTATCCTTTATTTTTAATTAATTTTATATAAAGTTATAATAAATTGACTTACTTTTTAAACTAGAATCATTTTACATTTACAAGTGTTTTTGTTTTGTTTCCATTAAAACGTTTTATACATGAAAAAATAATAATTTATTCTATAAAATATTCACAACATTGATTAATTATAAATGTTATCTTATATATTATTGCAAATTAAAAATGTTTCAATAAAAGAGAGTTTATTCTTATCATTTTTCTTGTAATGATTATTTCTAATAAATAATATATAAAATAATATATATAAGGTGTAACTAAAAAAAAACGTATATGGAGTGTACCATGAGATACAGGGAAAGAATCCATGCAGAAAAGTCCTGAGTAATTTTTTGATCTGAGTTTTCAGTTCGTTGTTATACGACATTAAAGTTAGCGAATTAGTGTCCGAGTATAGAAGGAAAAGGGGTGATCCCGATTGATCACGGCTCGATCAGACACCACCAATCACAGCGACCGGTGTTTAGGAGCTTTGAAGTCTCAAGCGCTGTGAGTGGCTCGTGTCCAATTGAGCCGTGTCCAACTGGGTGCCACCCGAAGGAAAACAGGCACGTAGCAAAGCGGAGTGGAGCTGACGAATTCTCGGGAGAACGACGGTGAGCAGCGAAGCGATTGTAATTATCAACTCTCTCTCTCTCCCCCCTCCCTATCACTACATGAACATGTATCTAAGTAGGAGGTTGTTACTTTGAACACTTATTATAATTTTAACGAAATAAATAAACCGGACGCTAATTCGTTAACTTTAACATCGTATAACAACGAACTGAAAGCTCAGATCAAAAAATGACTCAGGACTTTTCTGCTTGGATTCTTGCCCTGTATCTCATATATGCTCCATACATGTTTATTTAGTTACACCCTGTACATTATACATATATACAGGGTTTTTGGCGACTCCCGCATTTTTTGTCATACGTGGGTAGAACAGCCTATACTGAATCAAAAAGTCCTGTACCATTTTGAGGTGTCAGCAATAGTTAACGAGATATTAACGTTTAAAAGATAGCCAAATACGCGCGTCCCCCCGATGTACTATTGCCGAAGGCACAGCCCACCGAGCGCACGGCGCCCCGCTCACCGCCGCGAGCCTCTAAGCTCGAACGGCGCGGCGCGCCTACTAGGCCATCCCCGTTCCTTGCAGCCCGCGCGCCGTGCGCTCGGTGGGCTGTGCCTTCGGCAATAGTACGTCGGGGGG
>NW_017300062.1:73711-74867 GCF_001594075.2 Trachymyrmex cornetzi | reverse complement strand
GTATCATAACAAAATTATTTACGACATAGAAAAATTGTTTGCGTGCATTTTCTGTGTGCGTGAACGAGCGCACAGAAAAATAGCACTTCTACAAAGTCAAAGCAGTTACTTAATATCTCTTCTTTTAAGAAGTAATCTTTAACAAAGAATATTTATTTTGCAAATAATCCTAAAATGTACATATGGCAAGCGTTTTACTTTTTAATAGCATAAAAGAAATTTAGTCTAATGTGTTGAATTCTTAAAAAATTACGATATTTAATAATGAATTAAAATTATGTCGTAACATAATAATATTTCTATGAATTGAAATTATATCAAACCATAATAATCGAAATACGGAATTTTTATTATATCGCAACATAATGTTAATTAGGCGAATTAACATTATGTCGCGACATAATAAAAATTTCCGACATAGTTCTAATTAATAGAAATATTATTATGTCACATAATTTTAATTTTCATTAAAAATCGTAATATTTTTGACAATCATTTTTTAAGAATTTAACATTAGACTAAACTTCTTTTATATTAAAATATTTTTCTATCAAAAATTCAAACGGCTTGCCATATGTACATTTTAGGATTATTTTCAAAATAAATATTCTTTGTTAAAGATTACTTCCTAAAAGAAGAGGTATTAAGTAACTGCTTTGACTTTGTGTGTGTGTAGAATTGCTTTCTGTGCGTACGTACACGCACATAGAAAATGCACGCAAACAATTTTTTTATGTCGTAAATAATTTTGTTATGATACAAATAGTCAGGAAATAATTCACAATTTAAAACGAGGAGACTAGCGCGACAAAAGTTCACTTTAGAGCGAACTAAACTGTGTTCTTGGAAAGAGTTCTCAATTTTCCTAATTTTCGTAAGAGATTTCGAGATATTTTCGAGATATTAATTTCTAATATGTTTCCGAACATACGTGCATGCAAAAATAAATTTTTCGTACGAAGATTTCGTTTTGATATGAACAGAGAATGAGCATAGCTCAAAGAATAATTATAGTTGGAAATACAACGCTATTCGCGACTCATGTCTAGCGACGACCATTGCTGCTTCTTATAAACAACGCGTGCCTAGCGACGGCGAGCGCGCGCGGCGCGTCTCGCTGGGCGGTCCTATCGAGCCGCGCGCTTGGATTTGGCGG
>NW_017300062.1:73343-73657 GCF_001594075.2 Trachymyrmex cornetzi | reverse complement strand
GAAAATTGAAAAATGGTAGAAGACGTTCCGTCTCAGTTTAATCCGCTCTACCTGTCCATAATATTTGTCAGGAGAGTTATGGCACACCCTGTATATATATATACAGGGTGTTTGAAAATTATCGGCTAATCGATCACGAGCAGGTAGAACGGACCGAATTAATTCGAAAAATCTTATACCATTTTGTAGGTTGCGGAATAGTTAACGAGATATTAACGTTTAAGGATAGTCGAATAAGTGCGTCCGGCCGGCCTACTGCTGCCGAATATACAACCTACCGTCCCCACCGATCGCACGGCGCGCGAGCCGCTGGG
>NW_017300062.1:71724-72443 GCF_001594075.2 Trachymyrmex cornetzi | reverse complement strand
AAAAAAAATATGGAGTCGATAACCGCTACGTCCTCGTTTCGTGACTCTGGGTTCGGCAGAAAGCGGAATATTTCCTAAATTCAAGAATTTTTTTTAAATTTCACCGCCATATTGGACCCGACATTTTTCATTTTTAAAATCTGACTTCATATTCGTAATCAGCGACCCTAAAAACCCCTTTATACCATTATTATAGTAAATCCGTCAACATTTTTGTGAAATTTTGCGTGTCACATAAAATCCGGCCATGTTTTTTGAGGTTAGAAAAAATCCTGACGTGATGGAGCAAAACGAACTTTAGATTCGTGTTCAGTGACCTCGAAAACATATAATACACATGGTCTGGTCAAAAGAAATTTTCATCGATTTTTTTTTGTGGTCCTGTGTAATTTTCAAACATACTGTATGTATATACAGGGTGACCCATTTTAACTTAGACAGCCAAATAACTCGAAACATCGCGATTAAATAAAAAAACGTTTAAAACAAAAATTGTTGGATATGAAGGGGCTGATTGAACTATGACCTTGACAATGAACTTGACCTTCATTTTCAATGTTATTTGAAGGTCTACTTTCAATTTTCAAATAGAAACCCATATTTTTGATCCCGGATTTTGAAAGAGCGCAAAATTTTACGTCCAGATGAACTTTCATGTTATGGATCAAAGTTGACCATAGAGATCATTTCAAAGACAAATTCCTAATCGAAGCAGAAAG
>NW_017300062.1:71110-71570 GCF_001594075.2 Trachymyrmex cornetzi | reverse complement strand
ATTTTTAATAAAATTTTATGCTACATATGTATTTCCTTGTTGTGATTCTTTAGATATTAGCATACTTTACCTTCAAAATCGAAAATTAAACTTTCCATCTGATGGAGTTCCTCTAAGTGTCCCTCTAAAATTTTGTCCATTTAGTGCCAAAGTCAATAAGTAATAGAAATACGAAATTTTTATTATGTCGCGACATAATGTTAATTCGCCGAGTTAACATTATGTCGCGACATAAAAATTTCGTATTTATATTATGTTCCGATATAGTTCTAATTAATAGAAATATCATTATGTCACGACATAATTTTAATTTACATTACAAATCGTAATTTTTATTAAGAATTCAACACATTAGACTAAATTTCTTTTATGCTATTAAAAAGTAACACGCTTGCCATATGTACATTTTAGGATTATTATCAAAATAAATATTCTTTGTTAAAGATTACTTCCTAAAAGA
>NW_017300062.1:65801-68158 GCF_001594075.2 Trachymyrmex cornetzi | reverse complement strand
TGTTAAATAGTGAAGATTCTGATGATGTTTCAAAAAATTCCATAGAATCTATCTTAATGTTAAAATGTTCATTAGAATTGCAAGAATTACCACTGTGAACAGACAATTGAGAACGAATATCATGGAATTCTGAGGCAACAGTATTGCTCCGCCATAGTTGATTAACCATTACATGATAATGGATCGGAGTTATGTCACTAAAAATTTTTCTTTTATTCTTCTGCAACAACCAATTTATTTTTCCTGAGAGAATGATTTCTTCTTTCCTCATGTGATATTGGAAAGTGATTTCTTGTTTCGAAAAAAAAAGAATTACAAATCGAAATAGGAACATGTTGTTGAATTTGTTTCCTCAAAATTAGAATTTGCTTATATAAATTATCAATAGATCTGTAAGCGTCGTTAAGTTCGATCTTTAAAATTCTTAACATATATTGATTCCTAAAATAGTTCATTCTGTGTACCGAACGGAAATGCGAAAATTTCAATTCATTCTTCATTAAAAATTTTAGATGGTGAGGAACAATTTTGTTCCTAATACATGTTCTTATCAACCTTATCCGAATTTTGTTCTTAATAATACTCTTGTGGTGCCTAATCCAAAGCTTCATCGCCTTTAATGGAACAATCCCAAAATATAGATATATAAACTTGAAAAACGAAAAAGATAAAGTAGATTGACGCATGTTACATTACCTATTGCATTATCTAATGAGAAATTTGTATAATTGTTAGATTAACAACGCTGCATCCTTGCCAATTTGCGAGTGACTTAATCATCGAGGACATGTAAGTCAATTATATTGTATCTTATTGCTGAGGATGACTCCAAAGAGAGTCGAAACGTCCAAATACAGAAGATTTTAAGCTAACATCTGAGTATGGTTTTCACCTATCTTTGCGCCGTTCAACGTTGCTTGACTCTCATTAGCCTAATTTAGTCATACTTTTAATTTGTTGAATTTGAGAGTCCGAATACAATTATTAATCAAAGAATAATTATAGCTGGAAATTCGACGCCATTCGCGACTCATGTCTAGCGACGACCATTGCTGCTTTTTATAAACAACGCGTGACTAGCGACGGCGAGCGAGCACGGCGCGCCTCGCTGGGCGGTCCTATCGAGCCGCGCGCTTGGATTTGGCGGTGGGCCGGGCGAATTTGGATATTTTTATAAATAAATATCTCATTAACTATTGCGAAAATTGAAAAATGGTAGAAGACGTTCCGTCTCAGTTTAATCCGCTCTACCTGTCCATAATATTTGTCAGGAGAGTTATGGGACACCCTGTATATACAGGGTGTCCCATTTTAAATAACGTATAGGAATATCTCGGATGGTAAGCATTTTGGAAGAAATTTGTTTATACAAAGTTGTAGGGTACAGACAAGGCTAACTTATAGTGACCTTGACCTTGACCTTGACGATGACCTTCAAGGTCATTTCAATATCGAGTCAATTTTTTCAAATGGAACCCCTTATTTTTTAATCCGGAAGTGGAAAGAGCGGAAGATTTTACGTCCGAATATGACCTTGACCTTGACCTTCATCGCTACCTTCAAGGTCATTTTAATATCAAGTCGATTTTTTTAATGGAACCTCTCAATTTTTACCACGGAAATGGAAAGAGGAAGATTTCACGTCCGCATGTGACCTTGACATTGACCTTGACCTCGACCTTCAAGATCACTTTAAGGTCAAGTCGATTTTTTTTTTAACGGAACCCCTTATTTTTTACCCCGGAAGTGGAAAGCGCGGAAGATTTTACGTACAAATTTTGAACGATTTCGGTAATTTAATATAAACGGAAATAAGTCCTCGTTGATTGTGGCAGGATCACCCTACTTACTATCCCACCTCTCCTCTTTTAATTTTCCTCAACCAATCTCAAACTTTTCGCTCTTCATTAACCAGGAGTGGCAGCTCACATCCTTCTTGTAGTAATTGTCTCAAGATATGTAAGTTTTGTGGCAACGAATAGAAGTAAATTCTAAGCGATACCAACAATTAACATGAATATTAATATACATACTGAAGAGAAAATATGAACATAACCACTCACCCGCAAACTCATGATGATTTTAATGGATTAAGCTGATTGGAATGATTTTAATAGATTAAGCTGACATGTGTATGTAATTTATAAACGATCATCAATCATCATGAGTTTGCGGGTGAGTGGTTATGTTCATATTTTCTCTTCAATAAGTACATTAATACTCATGTTAATTGTTGGTATCCCTTTTTTAATTAAATTTTAAATTACGCTTGGCTGAAACAAGATGCGTTATTGTAATTATTTCTATTTGAATGGTTTTTTTAAATTTATTTGTGTAACGTTCGGAATGACACCAGT
>NW_017300062.1:57708-65539 GCF_001594075.2 Trachymyrmex cornetzi | reverse complement strand
AGAGGGCCCGTGGCAGACGGCCATTTCTATCTCTTTCCATTCAATGGTATAATGGGAGAGAGAATGAGAGGGAGATTGGCCGTCTCCCATGGTCCCTCTCTCTCATTATTGTCGACCACATTTTATATATTACTTAGATACGGATCGTGCATTCCATTCTCTGTGTCTTTGATTTTATCCTATACATTCTATCTCACATTATCCTACACGTCTTATCTTGTTTGACATAGTTTAAAAGCAGTTTCATAGCATGTCGGCCATGTTTAGTACTCTCCCTAGCACCTTTATCATACTGACTTAACAAAATAAAGTGAATAAAGGGCAATTAAGAGCTAAATCGCAGTAATTCGTGCGCAATTAAGTAAATATATATTCAATAAATTATCCAATTACATGTACGTTTCGGCTTCATTTAAGCCATCTTCAGCATATAATCTCTCATGGTATTACAATGTCTTAGCAGACGTATATAACTTCCTTCGTCATAATGAAGTAGTAGTATAACAAAAAGTAATCGAGTGTAGTGAGTTACCGTCGCGATTGAATGAGATGAATACAACCATAAGATGCTCAATTTGTTGGAGGGTAATGACACATACACAGTTATCAGTAGGGATCCAACTAGAAAGCTAACTGAGTCCGTTAGAACGTTATTGACAAGATGGAAAAATTATGGATATATTGACGCGAAAATGTATAAGAGATTGTACTGCAGTGATGGGATTTTGCCGAGGATTTATGGACTTCCAAAAATACACAAGGAGGGTTACCCTTTGAGAATCATCGTTTCGTCGATTGATAGCCCTCTTTATGAATTGGCTTCCCATTTACACAATATCATTTCGAGTAATGTCCCCAAACCAAAAAGCCATATTGACAACAGCTTTAAACTAGTGGATAAACTTAATGGCTTGAATTTGAATTGTAATTTTTCGTTGGTTTCATTAGACGCAACATCGTTATTCACAAACATTCCAATTAACCTAGCAATAAAAAGTGTGGAAAACAGATGGTGTTTCATTGCAAAGAAATGTAGTATTTCCAAAGAAGAATTTTTAAAAGCTCTAACACTAGTTTTGGAATCCACTTATTTCACATTTGACAAAAAATTTTACATTCAAAAATTTGGAACGCCCATGGGTTCTCCGTTGTCTCCCATCATTGCGGACTTGGTTATGGAGGATTTGGAGAATGAGGTTTTGGGGAGATTTAACACTGAGATACCTTTTTATTTTAGATACGTTGATGATATCGCCACTGCTATTCCCAACCATTTAATAGATGAATTTCTCAAGTTATTTAATTCTTTCCATTCAAGGTTACAGTTTACCTTAGAAAATGGTGGAGATAGATTGAATTTTTTAGACGTGACAATAATTAATATGAATGGGAAATTAGAATTCAATCTTTATCACAAGACAACTTTTTCTGGAAGATATCTTAGTTTTTTATCTCTTCACCCACTTTCTCAAAAAAGAGGTGTTCTTATGAGCATGGTTGACAGAGCCTTTTTATTATCACACCCAAAGTATCATTACAACAATTTCATTTTCATTATCAAGATATTTTTAGAGAATGATTACCCTTTAAAATTTATTTTTGACACGATCAACTCACGATTGGGATCTCTTTTTAAACATAAGACTCTCAAACAGACTGATAATTCTAATAATGATGAAAAAATAACTTCGTGGTTCACCATTCCTTTTTTACCATATATTTATGACAAATTCAAGAGCATTGTAAAAAAAGATTCTAATGTGAGAGTGTCCTTTTTTAGTTTGAATAAACTTGATGGAATTATTAAAGCACAAAAAGATGTTTTGCCTCATGACTCAAAGAAAAATGTAGTTTACAAAATCAATTGCAAGGACTGTAACGCTTCTTATGTTGGACAGACTGGTCGCAAGTTAAAGACTAGAATCAATGAACACAAAAAAGACATTAATAAAAAAAGTGGGAATTTTTCAGTTGTTTCGGAACATAAAATTGAATTTGACCATGATTTTGATTGGGAAAATATAAAAATTCTAGATAATGAGAGATTTTTTGGAAAGAGATGTGTCTCTGAGATGCTCAACATTAAAATGCAAGATAATGGAATTAATTTGAAATCAGACACAGAATTTTTGCACCATGCTTATACTAGCATTTTAAATAAATTCAATTAGACTTTAACATTTATTCACACTCCATACTCTATCTATTTATTTTCTTTATTTAATGACTTTGACTACCAGTACATTATTGTTGTTTCCTTGCTTATTATTTAGTCTTTCATGATTATTCGAAATTGAAACAGAATTGGAAAAAACGTTACTTAAGACACGTCGCACATATCACTTTAATTGCTTACGATGCTTAAAATATAGGTTTTATTGAACGTTATATAAATTATAGTTTTGTGTACAGTTTTTGAGTGCAGTGGGTAAGTCTCCAGAATCAAACAATTTGGTATTTTTATAGGATGAATGGTTATGATTTGTGTTGTTTTTAATTCATTTATATTTCACTTAGGTAATCACTTAATGATGGATATAAGCTTCAGACTTGGTAATCTGTAGACTTCTCACTGCACTCGATTACTTTTTGTTATACTACTACTTCATTATGACGAAGGAAGTTATATACGTCTGCTAAGACATCGTAATACCATGAGAGATTATATGCTGAAGATGGCTTAAATGAAGCCGAAACGTACATGTAATTGGATAATTTATTGAATATATATTTACTTAATTGCGCACGAATTACTGCGATTTAGCTCTTAATTGCCCTTTATTCACTTTATTTTGTGAAATAAACGTATATTTGTTTCACTTCAACTTATGGTAATGCAGCCCTAGTGCAGCGAAAAAGAACAGGCCTCTAGATTTATTGTTAATACGAAGATGTAAATAATAACTTTTTGTCTTGTATCAAAGAATATTATTTTACAAAAGCAAAAAATTGAAAAATGTCAAGTTTGGCTCTGCCAGTTAATTCTTCTGTCTTCATTGATATAATGTAAAACAGATATTATGGTTTGTGCATATCTATTAATAAAATGAATTTAATTATAGAATTCCAATTATGTGATAGAGAAAATTTTGCAAAAACTTACTGGCATCACCTACAATGTTTACTTCATAGAATGGCCACGATTATGGTGGCGGTGCCCTACTTTTAACGAGAGCATGCAATAATTCTGCTGTTTCAGTTGTGTATGGCGGTGGCATGAAAATTGTATTCAAATTCCCAATCACGTTGTCATAAACAATCCATTCACACGGTACAACATCCATACTTTTAGCCTTGCTTTTATCCTTTGCGATAGACTATATTAATTGGTAAATTGCACTGAAAGTTTCCATATTCTACAAAATAAATATAAATTTTATTATATCACAATTAATAAAGAAAGCAAATATTACAATAACTGACAAGGAAAGAGCCAGGTACATACAAATATTGAAAAGTTTGATATTAAGATAAAGTGCCTCACATTGTAAAAATAATATGCACATTAAAAAAATAACATTTAGGTGTCAATAGGCCAAAGGGTTAAAATTACAAAAGCGTTGAGTTTGGAATGATCGCAGAAAAGTTATCGATTATATCTCGTGGTTTCATTATAGGTTCCCTATAAGTAATATCAATTATTATATAGATTTTCAGCACTCGCAGGAATGCACCTTAGGTCAATGAAGCATTTGCAGCGTTAAATGAATCGTATCCAAAATGTACCTACTTGCATTGTTTATCTTTTTGTTTTACAATTTGAGGTTAGTTGATGTAGGTTATAGCGTTTTTCATTGGGTGCATTCAGCAGAAAAGAGCGCTACGGAACTATCCGCTGAATGGCACACTTTTCGCATCGCTCTCTCAACATGTTGTGGGAGCGGACGCCATCTTATTGAGCGGAAATATTTGTTGCTACTTCGATGGAACTCATCGCTACTTATCACATGTATATCTTTTGCAGTGTTTATAAAAGTGATACTTTGCTCAATTTTATCATGATGACTGAATATTTCGAGTCTGAATATAATTATAATGGCTTGCAATATAATGTTGTGGAATATGTTGTGGAATATGTTGTGGAATATTATTCAATATATTTATGTCAAGTCCATCATCGATCATAAATTGAAAAATTACGTTATTTATTATTAATTTTTTTGATAATTAATATTAACAAATCAATGTACCCAATGTTAAATACGTTTTCACGATTTTTGTAAACATAAGTAGGTACTATCCAGACGAAAGTAGGTAGGGTTACGTTAGGTTACGTTGTAGCAGAGCATTCAGAGAAATTAAGCGCTCCCTCTGTGAGCGATCTAGTAGCGCTCTTTTCTGCTGAATGCACCCATTGGCAGAACTAGTGCGCACTGAGTGCGCACTAGGCGCGGACTGCGTGTTTCATTGGGGGATTTCAGTACGTATGAAGATCGTGCGCGCTGTTTCATTGGTGAATCTAGTGTCGAGTGTTCGCCATTTTGTGCAAAAATCTGGCACGAGCTCCGAGAGACGGTGTCGGTTTCGTGCAAAATATGGCGGCGCGAATTGGTGAAAATCATTTGAATGAACAAACTATGGAAGTGATACTCGATTTTCTCTCGTCATCATCTAGTAGTGATGACGATTATTTATTCTCAAATGAAAAACGTGTTATCCCAAAAATACAAAACTTTTTAGAAGTAATATATGACTTTTCTGATAACGAGGTTAGTTTTTATTGTAGGTCATATATTACTTGTAAACAGATAACTAGAAGCAAATATTTATATTGATGTTCCAGTTTAAAAACAATTTTCGAGTTTCTCGAACAACAGCATATAAAATTGTAGATATGTTTGAAAATTCAGCATTCTATTGTAGTGATCAAAGTTACGGAGGTATTAAACCTACGTCTGCTGAAGTACACATTTTGTCATTTTTGTGGTAAGTTTGAAGTATTATTTTGTATACCTATATAGTTATTATTCAATTGCCACTCATATAACAAATATTAAAATCGATTTAAAAATATGTATAGGTTTGCTGGAAATAAAGTGTGCCTGAGAGATGTTGCACAGAGTTTTGGAATCTGTCCTGCTACAACTTATCGACATAATGATAGAGTTACAAATTTCTTATGTGATATAGCTAGCAACGTTATCAAATTTTCGGATAAAGAAACTACTACAAACGAATTCTTTGAAGTAAGTACAGATTTTATTGCATTAATATGGATTATCGTAAACACATTTAAGAGAATTTATATAGTGAATTATTTATTATCTATGTATAATATCTAGATTGCTGGTTTCCCTAAAGTGCTTGGCTGCATTGATGGCACATTTATTAAAATGCGAACACCAGCACACAAAATTAAATCGACGTACGTAAACAGGCATGATATTCCTTCAATGACGTTACAGGGTATATGCGATGCCCGTAAGAAATTTGTCGATGTATTTACAGGAATTCCGTCAAAGATTCACGACGCACGTGTTCTGAAATTGTCAGATGTATATGAGGCGTTACCAGGAATATATGAAGGCAATAAGTATCATATACTAGGAGACGCAGCCTATCCTATACGAGAATGGCTAATTGTCCCATATAAAGATTATGGAAATCTTTCCGAAAAGCAGATGTTCAACAAAAAATTTTGTGCTACACGCGTAAAAATTGAAAATACATTCGGACTACTGAAATGCCGCTTTCGGCAGCTCACTGAAATAGATATGCATAGTGCTGATAAAATTTCGAAATTTATCATTTCTTGTTGCGTGTTGCACAATTTATGTATTGATAACAATGATGATTTCAATTTTCCAATCGAACCAGAATATAATGTGAATGAGTCTTACAACGAAAGAGGAGAGCAGGAAGCTCTTCTACGTAGATTGGGAGAAATAAAGCGAAATTAACTCCTTGAAATAATGTTTCCTTGAAATAAATAAACGTATATTAATTGTAAATATCTTATTTCATAATACAATATATTAAAATACAATGTTTTCGTAAATGCTTTACTATTTTAACAATCGTAATAAATCTTTTAATAAATCAGACTTTTTTAATCAGACTTTTAATGAATACAATTATAACATAAATTATTAAATCTAAAGAACATATATTCTTTGCAGTACTAAAAAAATGACAACTTCTTACAAATGTAGGTAAAATACTAAACTATTTAGCTGCGCAGACTAAATTACAACAACTTCGTACCAACTTTTTTATCCTAATTAATAGATAATATTTTATAAAAGCTTTATATTTTTTGAATGAACATAAGAATATTCGTTTAAAGAGGTATTGTCTGTTAGTTGGAACAGCGCTTCCACTTTGTCTTTATTTAATAGAAATATTAAAAAAAATTTTTCGAAAGAAAATGTATCTTAATGCATCTGCATTAATAATGAAATAAACTGAAAACTCACAAATTTTTCTATAATTATTTAACATGTTTCGTATTATAAAATAACTGAAGAAGAAACTTGCAAACATATATTAATAACTTTCTTTCTTGCCAAACAATTCCTTTAAAAGTTGTAGTTTCTCTTGGTGTCTCCTTTCCTTCGCCTCCTCTTGTTGTTTAAATAATTCTAATTTTCATTCTTCATTGCTGAATTTACACTTTTTCTTTGGAGGAGAATCTTTGGCGTTTTTTCTTACGTCGTAGTATTTGAATCCTGATGTGATGAAATGATTTCGACTAGAGGCTTTTTTAGGTATTTCACAGATTTTGCACTTCTAAGTACTTATGGCTCAATGCTATCATCAACTTGGCTAATTTCTCTTAACTCTTCTTCAAATGGGACTTCTTCCCGCGAATTGCTTGATTTATGATTGTTTTCCACCGATTTCTTTTTTCGTTTCAGAACCGTTTTATAACGATTTTCAACCTGTAGTGGTGTTTTTGAAACATTACAATTTTTTTGCAATTCTTTTGAAATCTCTGCTCACATTGTCTTCTTCGATTTAAATTTTTTTATTGGGCCTATTTGAGAAAGGTATAATTTATATTTGTCTAGCATAAATACAGTTGCCGAATCAGTCCAAGAATCTGAAAAATAGTTGCACATATTATTTGAAAAATACAAATTATGATCTTTAACGAAATAAGTTGTATTTGTTTCGTTCTAGTATTAGCTGTATTATACACCACCTTGTATACGAGGGGCACTACTTATATTTTGAGCCTTGGCAACACTGAGTCTTGTCAGGTGCCATCGGACGTTTCCACTAGAAAGTTTGACATTTTTTACCATAACTTTCTTCAGAACGTTTTGTTATTTGAGCGCGATTTGTATTGTTTACATTCACTTAAAAATTGTGTCTCAACGAAAAAATGGAATTAACTCGTGAAAATTTTCGTGCAATGATTTATTACGACTTTCGACGTGGATTATCAAGACAGGAGTGCATCGATCAACTTACTTCCACTTTTGACGATAAAGCCCCATCCTTTACCACTGTGAAACGCTGGTATAACGAATTTAATCGTGGTCGCCGTTCGCTCACCGACAAAAGTCGTGAAGGTCGTTCAAAATCAGTTGTTGTGTCAGAAAACATTAATGCTGTGCAAAAACTAATAATGCAAGATCGCCATGTGACATACTGTGAGATTGAGACAACCTTGGGCATTAGTTCCACCAGCATATATGAAATATTGCATAATCATTTAGCCGTGAAAAAAGTTTGTTCTCGTTGGATCCCACATAATCTGACAAAATCTCAAAAAGATGCTCGTGTCGATTGGTGCAAACAAATGCTTAAGAAATACAATGGCGGTGCTTCAAAAGACGTGTATAAGATTGTAACAGGTGACGAATCATGGATCTATGCGTATGAG
>NW_017300062.1:19795-56442 GCF_001594075.2 Trachymyrmex cornetzi | reverse complement strand
AGACTACAATATGGTATATATGCAAGTACATATATAGGATATATTAGTAATTCAAGATTGAATTATTTAAAGCAACAAAGATCCAGCTCGGACCGTAATAGGCAGTTACATTATAGTATTAATTATTGTTTTTTTATTATTATTTTTATTATTAAGCTCAAAATATAAATAGTGACCCTCGTATAATATGTATCAGTACATTATTGAAATATATTTACCTGCATATTTCGGATTGTTACTTTCTTCGAATAGTGCTGAAGTTAAAGATTCATTTTCTTTGTCGATATACTATTCATTTCAAAGGTTCTGATTTTCATTAATGTTTACGTTGTATATCAATGTTTCCCTAAATAATAAAAAAATATATATGATTGTGTGTAAAAGTATATAAAAGATGAACATCTTTCCTTGCTGGATATTTTTTTATCGTCATTCTGTTAACAGTTAAATCATTCTCGGCTAAATTAAACAAGTGAAAATTAAATTTCTCAATAACATTACCTATCTCCTTGCAGCCGATATATTTCCCTTAATAAGTTCTCCTTGCCGCCATCGGTTATTACATACAATCCATTTTGGATTATTAGTTTCACATATTGAATGGCATACGAATCATCATCTGAAACAAGAGAATAAGGACATCACTTTATGTATCAATTATCATATTACGTACAATTATTGTTATATGTAACGTAAACAATTCTTATTAGCTGTTTTTCTGTTCTGTTTATAAAGAAAAAATTTACACAAATTGACACACTCGGACACGATACGTGTATATGTGTGTGTGTGTGTATTTTAATATCTGATGCGTTTGAACACACATATAAATATATTTTACGTTCGTTGCATGTTTCACAAAAGAAAAACAGTTTTTACATCAAATTTTTTCTATAATTATTTGAGATTGACAGAATCGATAGAATGTAGACTTACTCAATAATTTTTCGTATAGTTCTTCGCTTCACCATCTTGAAATGCTAACTCCAAATTATTCGTGTTTATTTTGAATTTTATTAATATATAATATATAATATAAAAAAAAGAATTATCCGAAGTATTCATTTCGAAAAACAACTTGAGATGTTTTGTCGAAAACAGGTTAGAAATGTGATGATATCGTCCACTCGCCAAGCCGCAAACGTGTTTCAATGACTGTGCAAATAACTTGCACTAGTGATGCTCTTGGGCAGTACCGTCTCGCACTTCACGAGTTCTCATTGCGTACTCAGTTCGGCCCAATGAAAAACGCTATTAATATGGAAATTACAGGACAGGTCAAAATCGTAATAACATATGAGAAGTGAGATCATAAAAAGTAGAAATATACATATATACCGTTTGATAGAGTTTATTGCTGAAGCCACAATGCAGACAAAAGATGCATGCAGACACAGATCCCGGCCAGAGATATAGCGTTTTCCACTGGGAAAACTGGTGCAACACTGGTGCGCACTGAGTGCAATTGTGTTGTTCCACTGTGAAAACTAGTTCAGTGTTTAATGTTCCATTGATAAAACTGGTGCAAAAAACTTGCACTGAGTTCAACTTTTGCTCCACTGTCTTTGAAGTCAGTGGAGACCAGTGTAAGTTGAAATTGAGGTTGTGTTCGTGCTAAGGTATGATATGTTATGATATGATATTACATTATTGTAATTAATGTTATAACAATGACATTGTTTAGTTTCAATGTTTCTAATAATAGCTATGCGATGACATTTTGATATTTAAAATTCTTTAAATGTAAAAATTTAATTTAAAAAAATGTTTCAAATAAATAAATGAATCAGAATATTATAAAATAAGTAATTTAAGTTCGAATATAGTTATATATATTTTTAGGGGTGTTATAAAATGAATGTCAATAAAATGGATGTCTAATAACATGTTCCATTGAACCGCACTAAACCTGCACTAGTGCAGTTTTCATCTAAACCTAGCACGCTAGTGCTGCACCAGTTTTCTCAGTGGAAAACGCTAATAGAGAATGGACTGCTCGGGCTGCGTTCCACTTAACGCTCGCAACGCTCGCAAGCATCGTTTGTCGTTGTTTAATATTTGATAAACAACAAGGATAAAGTGATTCCATGAACGTCGCGGGCGTTAAGTGGAACGCACCTTCGATCGTGTGTCAAAATGGTCGATAGAGATGAGAGAGAGAGAGACCGTGGAAGACGGCCATTTCTATCTCTTTTCATTCAATGTAATGGGAGAGAGAATGAGAGGGAGATTGGCCGTCTCCCACGGTCCCTCTCTCTCATTTTTCTCGACCACATTTAATATACCACGATCGAGCAGTTCATTCTCTATGGCCGGTATCCATAGTCAGATCTTATATTCAAGACAATCTTAAGTACAGTCTTAAGAAGTCACGAACCAATCAGAGGGCCGTATTAGCGTCTTAAAACATTACTTAAGACGATCTTGAAATAAGAACTGACTATGGATTTCCCCCTCTACTCGGTCTGTCCTCGCATTGATAAAGGCGAGAGGGACAGAGCAATAAAAGCGAAGAAGGATAGAGCGAGTGGAGAGGGGAAATCGCTACGTGCTGCTACGTGCCCGGATCTCAAAGCGCATTACTTTAATTTGGCCAATAGCCAACTTGAACGACTTGGTTAAGACTGGTTAAGATTTCTGACGTTCTGACTTGCGGCTTATTGTAGAAGGCCTATTATGAATCTGAGAATCTTCCCTTTCCTCCCATTCCATGGAAAAGAAGAATTTTTATTGGTTGATTCCTTTATGCACTATACATTATGCGTTAAGCAAGAGTGTGTGCTGCGGCCTTGAGGACCATTCCACACAAACTTGCATAGTCGCATAAACATATGCATAAAGAAAATCATCCAATTGTAGTTTACGTTTGTCTTTATGACAGAAATGTGATTAGATAATTTGCTTTATGCATATGGTTATGCGGCTCTGCAAGTTTGTGTGGAATGGCCCTTAGAACCCACACAAGTTAACACATAACGCATAGTGCATAAGCGAATCAACTAATCAGAAGCTTTCCTTTCCTCTCATTCCATGGAAAAGAAGAATTTCGATTGGTTGATTCCATTATGCACTACGTATTATGCGTTATGCAAGAGTGTGTGCTGCGGCTATTAACTTAATGCATTCACACGTGTTCTCGATGATAAATCCATTAGCACGAGAAAGATGGAGATGTACAGTCGCGGACACTGAAGTTGCAACACTTTTTTTTCGATGGTTTGCAGAACACACAACAATTTTCAGAGCGCGATCTAGCATCTATTGATACGTGTAACGATCGGTTATAATCATATAGAATCGAAGTATACAATGTGACAGAAATGTATTTTGCGCGACGCGACAAACTTTTAAGATATTAATTGGATACCGTAGGATTAGGGTAAATATAAAAGTCGAATAAACAATTTTATTTAAAAATTTACATTTCCAATGCGTTGAAAATTAATAGAAGGTCACATATATTAAAATGATCACATAATTACATATTAATATATAATATGCATTATATAATTATATTATTATTACATAATTTTTATTATTATTTAATTTATTGTTATTGTTATTTATTATTATTTTTTATTATTGTTTATTATTAGTATTTATTATTATTTACTATTATTTTTACTATTATTTAATTTTTATTTAATTGATATCTAAGTGTTTGTCGCGTCGCACAAGATACATTTCTTGATTTCACTTTGATCCTCTATCATTTTGATATACGAGGGTCGTCTGAAAAGTTTTGAGCCTGACATAGAAACAAGTAATTTTTCGATCAAATTCAATTCCATTTTTCCACATAGTCTCCTTTTAAGTCGATAGATTTTTTCCAATGATGCTCCCACCCCTTTAATCCATTTAAATAATACTGAGCGTCTTGCTTTGCAAAATAGGATGCGATGATCTCCTCGTTCGATGAAAATTTCTGTCCTCCGAGTCAAACTTTGAGCCTAGGAAATAGAAAAAAGTCGCTGGGGGCCAGATCTGGTGAATACGGTGAATGGTCAATTAATTCGAACCCCAATTCGTGAATTTTTGCCATAACGACAGCCGAAGTGTGAGACGGTGCATTATCTTAATGGAACAGCACTTTCTTCTTTTTCAAATGTGGTCGTTTTTTCTCAATTTCTGCCTTCAGGTTGTCAAGCAGTGATGCGTAGTACGTCCCTGTTATTGTTTTACCTTTTTCAAGATAGTCGATCAACACAATTCCATGACTGTCCCAAAAAACAGTCGTCATCACCTTTCCCGCCGATAAAACCGTCTTCGCTTTCTTTGGAGCAGGTTCATCCTTCGCAGTTCACTGTTTTGATTGTTCTTTCGTTTCAGGAGTGAAGTGGTGGACCCAAGTTTCATCAACCGTTATTAATCGACGCAAAAAATCCGACTCGTTTCGCTTAAACCACTCCAACAGGGCCTTAGAAATGTTCATTCAAATGCGTTTTTGATCCAGAGTGAGCAAGCGCGGCACCCAACACGCGGTTAACTTACTCATGCCTAATTCTTCAGTCAATATATGAGAAACACGTTCTTTTGATATGCCAAGAGCCTCTGCTATCTCCCTAATATTAATTCGACGGTTGTCCATTATCGTTTGATGAATTTCTTCGATGTTATCGGTGGTGGTTGCAGTCGTTGGCCGTCCCGAACGCTCATCATCAGCTAAGCTGGTACGACCACGTTTAAATTCAGCTACCCATCTTTTCACGGTGACAAATGATGGGGCAGAGTCCCCATAAACAGCGTCCAACTCGGCTTTAATTTGCGTAGACGTATTGCCTTTCAAATGCAAGAATTTAATTATAGCACGATATTCAATTTTTTCCATTTTTACAAAATGACGACACAAATGATTGTCAAACAAGAACTGAACATCCAAAGTGGCCACAGATATCTTTCGTAAGTATCACGATTATAATACCAGAATGGCTTTGACGAGTAACGCCATCTTCATGATGAGGCCCAAAACTTTTCAGACGATCCAGAGATAATTCGTATTATAGGTATATGTGTGTGTTCCCGTTATGCTTGACATTTTCCAAAATTTTAACATTTAAAATGAGATAAATTATAAGGTAAATCTAGTTGAGCGTTGAAAAGAGAAAGCAAAGATGCTGAGTATATGCGTGAATGTGAACAAACCTATTGTCTCATCTGTTACATATGTAGAAGTGGCATAACAAAGGTTTGTGTCTTCTCTTCATCATCACTATCTTCATCATCGATATTTTCATAAGTTGTAGTTTGTAGGGTGACCATTTCACAAGCAACGGATTGGAGTGAACATATAATTTTTTTTTCAGTTTTAATTACTTGCCATATATCAAGTTTACCCGAATTGCAGGGATATGTGAACATTGGTTTCATAATTTTTAATTTATTTCCAATCAATGTAATATCCTTTTCTCCTCCATTTTGCGGTATATCGTATACATTTCTTCGATGTTCATTATTTTTTTATTTATGAGAGATACTGTATTATTTGATTCCTTACTCAATATAATTTCTTTGTATTTAATCTTTTTGACAGGAGTTTGTCCACATGG
Organism: Trachymyrmex cornetzi; assembly: GCF_001594075.2. NCBI lineage: Eukaryota > Metazoa > Arthropoda > Insecta > Hymenoptera > Formicidae > Trachymyrmex > Trachymyrmex cornetzi. The sequence continues at coordinate 50,896 of NW_017300062.1, read as the reverse complement.
TTTAGGAAGACCTTTTTTTAATATTGTGACAATATGTGGTAACATCATTTTTTTGGCTCTGCATAAAATGATTCATGCAGCCGTCGGCAGAGCTGTACAAGTGGTCGATTTCCACTTTGAAGCATTTTTTAAATTTTTCCTAACAGATTTTCAAATGGAAAGGCTGTATAATTGCTTAGGGAACATTTCATGTCTTTGACATCATCAGCTAGATGAGTGAGACTATGAATATTTAGAACTAAACTTTGTGTATTATAATATTGTCTTGTAAGCATAACAAAATTGTTCAAATAAACTTTTGCTTGAGAATTATATTTTAGAAATAAATTATCTGAGTTTAGGATTCTACATGCAGTATGAAGGAGAAGAAAATGATTATAATACCTCTTTTCCAAAATTGGCTGCAAAATAATAGGACCAAGTAAAGTAAAAACAGTCTGTACTCCGTTGCTTTCCACTTGGAAATATCTGCTACTGATCTTGTTGTTCGCTGAAAGTCTACTGGTATTTGTGATTGTAATTCAACTAATCTTTGTGACTACTGATGTTTTTTGCTTTGACTCAGTTTTGCAGCTAGATTTCCTTCTAACCAAAAATCAACTAACATTTTTTTCATGACACCTAAATAACCTTGGTGCATGAAATCGAGGACAAATTGTTTTATCATATCGATTGAAGGTTCTAAACGAAGAAGTGGAGAGATGCCAACGTGGTGTTCTTTACATAAAATTGACCAAAATTGTATCGCGCTGGACTTATATAAAGGAAGACCATCACAATTTATTTGCAGATGGAGCACATCTCTCAAGTGTACTTCTTTATTCACACATCTTCGAAGACCTGAAGCTATTCCAAAATATACAAATTTACCTATAATTATGTTTTCATTTGATCTAAATTCTTTAATTTGATAATTAGACGATACTGTTTTTAAAAATGTTTTGGCTGTTACTGGCAAATCTGGAATTAATCGTTTTCTTAAAATCCGAAGCAATGAATCTAAATGACAATGTTCAATATGAGACTGAATTGTCCATTTCCGAAGTTTCTCTACTTCGTTCCATGTTTCATCGTTTTCATTATACTTTGTTTCCTCACTATTGTCGTTGCTACTTTTGCTATCACTGACATCTCTCATTACTACCTCTCTACTGGTTTCATTTCTTTCTTTTTCATTTTCAATTTCTTCATTAATGCATCTAATATCTTCATTAACATCTTCGCTTTCCATATAATTACCATATAATTACCTTCTGTATTTTCATATTCCGCATGATCTTTAATGCTTTGAGAGCTTTGTTTTTTATAGACATTTTCTTTATTTCTTAGGCTAATACCAAGTTCACTATCCGAAGACCTAACGTCAGATTCAAGGTTAGACACAGTGAAATCATGACCTTTGGATGTTGATGACACTCTATCAATGTCTGCATTTAGATTGCTATTATCTGAAAATAATAGTAATTGTTTCAATTTTTAGAATTTTATTCATGATTTAAATATATATACTTTTAAACAATTTACTGGATTATATTTAATTAATTAATTAATTAGTGTAAATGTTATTCATGTATTTTATATTACAATATTACTATATATAATTATTAATATATATATATATATATATATGATAAAATTGTATTTTATTTGAATACTTACCATGTGATTTAGTTGTTGAATAAAATGCTGTACGAGCTATTCGAAATCTTCTCACTCGAATTCGTGTTAATAACCGCTTTTTAGATTTTTCATACATAATAAATACTAAAATACGTAAGATGTGCTCAACAATAAAAACTTAAATGTAATTATTGTGTTGTTACACAGTCCGCATAAAATATAATAGGTAATCAAAAACAGAATAAAATGTAATAAATAGTCAAACAGAGAATTATTGTCCACGAAAATCGAAGTCACAGAATATAATGGAAACGATTGATGTTATTACTGATATTTTAAGGAGAATATTGAAGGTCGTTATTAAAATTGTTAAAGTCTGTTTGTAGGATTGCTTTTATTTGCACACACAAACACAGTCCAAACATTATTCGGTACTCTCTAAATCTGAATCAGTGAATAGTCACTAATTACTCAGTGGCATAATTGACACTGATAATCAGTGAAGTTCAACTAAAAAAAGAAGAATGTTTGAGCATTATATAACTAAAATATTGATATTTGCATGTTAATTTCAATCTTCCAATATCATATTCATTAAATTTAAGCACAAAAGGAGGTTAGTTAAATCACATAATAAAGATTAGCTAGGTTAGGAATCTCACATTTAATTCACTGATTACTAGTGGCATACTTGGCACTGATATCAGTGATTATCCACTGATTCAGATTTAGAGAGTATTTGTTTAATTTTAAAATCATATGAATGAAATACATATATTATTATATTCTATAATAATCTGTAATATAAATCTCTAAATCTGGAATCAGTGTAAAATTATATACTATTAACATCTGCAGTTCCAAGTATATGTATTCATTGATAATCAGTAAAATTCCAGTGAAATTCAACTATAAAAAATAAATGAAACCAGGAATCCCTAATCTAACTAACCTTACTTTTAATATATAAATTCAATTATGGTATTAGAATTGACGAAAATTGGTATTGTAATTGTATAATGCTTATACATATTATGTATTTCTTATATATACATATGTGGTCGTGCCCGCTGATACGGAAAAGGGGCGTGTGTGTATAATTGTAGAATGGACTTACTTATGGTGATGCGTGAGGTGTTCGTTCGGCAAGAGAATTGGTAGATGATCGGTTGATTGCGAGGTGCAGCGTCCGCGCAAGAGCAGCCAAGAATAACAGTCGGCGGCTGGGTGGTTTCGACGAAGCCCAAGAAGGACCCGGACACTAGAACAAGTACTGACAGCGCGTTATATTGTTGTTGCGAACTGCCGACGTGGATTCGGCTATTTTGAACTCTGGTCTGACAAGAATCTGCGTCTGCAGGACGTAACACTATGTATTTGTATGAATGGGTGTCTGTATAATGGATTTCCAACAACAATTTATTGATTAATTTTTTGGCAAAGAAAAATAAAACAGAGTCATATAAGGTACGTCTTATTCTGGTATGATCTGGCCCAAGTCCAGCTTTCCGTTGTTAGGGCGCAATTCAGACATTTCTTAGTAAGGCATAAGTCTGGCATTCCTTAGTAGGGCATGCCTATGTGTTTCCTGCTCAGATGCCAAGTCAGCATACCTCGACAGGGCGCAATTCTGGTATTATGCGTTCAAATGTCAAGTCGGCATTCCTTAATGGGGTGCAATTCTGGCATTACTTAGTAGGGCATAAATCAGACATTCCTTACTAGGCCTGCGCGTTCCCTACTCAGAAGCAAGTCGGGCATATCTTGACAGGGCGCAATTTAGGCATTACTTAGTAGGGCACAAGTAGGGCAAATCTGAATAGGGCATGCCTGAGTTTTCCCTCATCAGGCCCGAATCAGGAGTTCCTGAATAGGGCATACTGGAAAGCTCCCTGATCAGGGCCACATGATACGTCAGGTTGACCGGATCCAATTTTATACTCGGGATCGTAAGAAATTTTCGAGTGCAATTACGGGCGATCGCACTGCCGTTTGCCATTATTCAGAAGCATTCCGGGTACACGATCTCAACGAATTACTTTTTTTTATTCGTCTGTAGTCCTAAACATTACACAAGGACTTTTACATTTTGTTTCCGAACGCTGGGACTAGCTTAGCAAATTTTCGAGCGCAGGTACGAGCAATCGAGCGGGAGTTTGCCATTATTCGGAGGCCTTCCAGGTACACGATCTGAATCAATTTTTTTTATTATTTGTCTGTAGTCTCAAACATAACACAAGAACTTTTTTATTTTGGTCCCGGACACTGAGACAAGCGTAGGATATTTTCGAGTGCAAGTACGGGCGATCGCGCGGGCGATTATCATTATTCGGAGGCCTTCCGGATACAGGATCTCGAGGAATTATTTTTTTTATTGGTCTGTAGTCTTAGACATTACATAAGAACTTTTACATTTTTTTCCGGACTCTGGGACAATCGTAAGAAATTTTCGAGTGCAAGTACGGTCGATCGCACGGGCGTTTGCCATTATTCGAAGGAATCCCGGGTACACGATCTCAACGAATTATTTTTTTTTATTCGTCTAGTCCTAGACATTACACAAGAACTTTTACATTTTGGTTCCGGACGCTAGGACAAGTGTAAGAAATTTTCGAACGCAGGTACGAGCGATCGTGCGGGCGTTCGCAGTTATTTGAAGGGCTTCCGACACCGTTATCTCTTCGAATTCTTTTTTTTATTGTCAGTGATATCAGACATCGCTCTCGTTCTTTTAGATTTCCCCACAGGACGCGGTGACGAAGAAGAACAGTTTTTATCTCATGTACGAGAGGACTCGCAGAACTTTTTAGTCATTCGGTTCCCTTCGCGGACCGCGATCTTCGTTTGAAACTGGACATTCATTGGAAATTTTGGGACACATGTATATATGCGTGATTTTTGATTGCTGTTATTTCAGTGTGTGGTTACCTTTAACTTTTGCTCCAGGATCACTCCAAACTTCAACCACAAAAATTGTTTGTTTTTGCATAAAATTTTACGTCTTGTACTTCGTGGGTGAATTTGAAAACATCCTGTATAAATGTTAAAGGCTTAGCAATGCGCGCGAAGCGCAATCCTGTTATGCTCTAGTTAAAAACCAAAAGACTGAATTTTAATTTTTGAAACAATGCTCCACACCTTTAAATATTCTGAATATGACATATTTCATTCATTAGGGAATGATTAATTCACTATAATTTATTGAAGACAGTACTCGTATATCTTCAATAAAAAACATGCATTAAAAATATTTTTTATTTTTTTTTAATTCACATTTTTCGTAAAAAGTATAAAAAATTCTTTTTAGATTGTTTGGACTAAATTCAATAAAAACTCAGTGCGCTAATTCTTTTAAATCATCATAACATTTTCAGAAGCATATAAATAATATTGTTAAATTCTTGTGCTCATTGTCGAGTTAATTTCAACGCTTATTTCGGTCGACAGCTATTATGTTCAAAACACGCTTATTCTCGATACCGACGCGGTCAGAATTCGAGACAGTGTCTACCTATCAGCTGTTTATTTCGCGTCACATATATGTATACATTCTCAACCTTTCTTTCTTTTCTCGCGAAGCGAAGGTTACCTCTCGGTACCTGTGTATATCTATTGCTTAACGAACAAGTTCAGTTGTTCTCGAATAAAGCTCAGAAGCACATCTCATTTATATCGCTCTCAGTTTCTATTCTTTCCAACACCTTCTGACTCCTCGTGATTGTTCGTTTATAATTCCGACATCACCAGCGGACCTGGTTTTCCGGTACCAATTTCCTTTTGCAATACTCCCAACATTGTTGGTCCTTCGAGCCGGATGATCGGTGTTCGCAAATTTCGTGGTCAGGTGTTGCATTATTATATCGGTGCTTGCTGAGCCGCTCTCGCTCTAACGCGATTCTATCACTCTAACGCAATTCTCTTGCTCTAACGCGATTCGCTCGCGCTCAGTCGCATAAAACAAGCTCTATTCGCGGTGGTCGTTTATTCTCAAAGCTCGCGCGTGCAAGTGAGATTTGCCACGTAGACAAGCAAGACAGTGAACGTTAGTGAAGTGCGTATATCTCAAGTTTGTCTCGGCATCCTCGAAAATGACCACTGTGACCGACGTCATTGCTCGACAGAACGATCTCTTCAGGCTCATCTCCCGTTCTATCGACAATCTCAACAAGCTCGGATCTGTACGGATCACTCGCGGCGCGGTCCAAAGTCGCTTAGGCGCTCTCAAGGCCAATTGGGAAAAATTCAACGTGTATCATAACAACTTGTTTAAAGCACGTCATGCCGAAATAGAGCAGCTTCCATACGTTACCGAAAACGTGTACTCTCTCTGTGAAGAGAAATTCCATGAAGCGCACGGATTTATGCTCGATGTGCTGGACCAGTTCGATCGCAAAGCGCAACATGAGGCTACCGTTATCAACGCAACTAATTCTCCTACAGGATTTCACTCTCGTCGATTACCGCGCATCGACTTACTGAAGTTTTCCGATGACTACGCTCAGTGAAGTCACTTCCGAGATCTCTTCACTCCATCGTCATGCAAAAACAATGATCTCTCAGCTGTCGAAAAGCTCCATTATTTAAAAATGAATCTAACCGGCGAACCGGCGCAACAATTGAAGAACATTCCCATCACTAGCGAAAATCTTAAACGCTCATGGGAAATTCTCGTGACTCGCTACGATAATAAACGAGTTCTGATCGACGCGCAATTATCCGCCTTATTTGCGATTCGCAAATTGAAAACGGCAGATGCAACAGAAATAAAGAAACTTCTCGGCGATGTTAGAGAGGCGCTCGACGCCCTCGAAGCTCTCGAATGTCCAGTGAAATCCTGGGATCACATCGTCTTCATGATCGTACGTAACTCGACGTCGAATCATTGAAGGAATGAGAAACAACTCTCGGAGCGAAATCTACGTCTCCGCCCTTCGGTGATCTAGAGCAGTTCCTGGTTGGACGTGTGCAAACCCTGGAATATATCGAACGGGTCATGATGCCATTTAAGCAACCAGCTTCAAATTCTACGTCGGTACGTTCGCAGTCAAATGCACGAGCATACGCCGCTACCGCTGCCGTACAACAGTGTGCAGTGTGTAGCTCGGGACATTATATCGCGTCGTGCCCGAAATACCTCGAGAAGACTGTGAATCAACGACGCGAGTTTGTCGTTGCAAAAAACCTGTGTTTTAATTGTCTCGGACCTGATCACCTCAAGGCATATCGCACTTCGAAACGCTGTCGGTTTTGTCGCAAGCAACATCATTCAACGTTGCATGCAGCTACCGTCGAATCCGACGCCTCGACGCCGTCCACTACGACAGCAATCTCCGTCCCGTCGGCTGCCAGCCCTACCACGGGCATCTCTGGAGCATCTCAAACGAACGGACAAATCGGCGCTTCTCACACGTGCAGTCATATTGCACATTCACGCATAATTAAACGCACTCCAGTGCTCCTCGCTACCGCTTCAGTTACAACTATCTCTCGAACTGGAGAACGATTCCAGCTACGGGCATTGCTCGATCAAGGATCTGAAGCTTCGTTTATCTCCGAGTCCGCAGCGCAGCTTCTCATGTTATCACGTAAACCCGCGTCCGTCCCGATTCTCGGAATCGGCGCACAACGCTCCGATGTCTCAAACGGACGGGTCTCTCTCAAAGTTATCTCGCGGATCAATTCGGCATTCTCTATTAAACTGGAAGCTCTCGTGCTGCCGAAACTCACCGCTACTTGCCACCCACGAAGATTGCATCCACTCACTGGCCACACATCGACGGACTCCGCCTTGCGGACCCGAATTTCTCAATGCCAGGAAAAATTGATTTAGTTCTCGGTGCAAGTGTCTACGCGCAAATTCTCGAAAGTGGCATTCGCGGCGGAAACGGCGAATCACCGATCGCACAAAAGACCGCTCTCGGATGAATATTATCCGGATAACTCTCCAACGATAACGATCATCTCTCGCAAGAATCAATCAACGGATTTCAGTGTTCTCTCGACTGTGAACTTCTCGAGCTACTCCAACGGTTTTGGCAGCAAGAAGAAATCGTTCCGTCGCCTAATGCTACATGCACACCGGAAGAAGCTCAGTATGAACATTACTTCAAAACGACTCACTCTCATGACGCTCACGTGCGGTTCGTAGTTCGGTTGCCGTTCCGAAAAAGTGTGAGTGATTTCGGTAACTCTCGTGCTCCAGCGTTCAGGATGCTGTGTCGCATGGAAACGCGCTTCAAAACGCACGCCTCCCTCAAAATCGCATACGCGAAATTCTTGCGTGAATATCTTGAGCTGGATCATATGCGCCTTTCAGACTCTCTAGACCATTCGCGACGCGAATTCTTTCTGCCGCATCACGGTGTCATTAAAGACTTTAGCTCAACGACGAAACTCCGCGTCGTGTTCAACGGATCACAAAAAACCAATCTCGGAATCTCGTTAAATGATTGCCTTCATATCGGACCGAAACTCCAAACGAAACTTACGGATATTATTATGCGTTGGCGTCGACATCGTTTCGTGTTCGCAGCCGATATCGAAAAAATGTATCGCCAAGTTCGCGTACATCAAAACGATCGGCCGTTGCAAAAAATTTTCTGGAAAAACTCGCCCAGCGAAAATCCGCTCGAATATTTGTTGTGTACGGTAACATACGGTCTCGCGTGCGCGCCATATCTCGCTCTTCGTTGCTCACAACAACTCGCTCTCGAATCCGAAACCACGCGCGCCTTTGCTGCAGAAATCATTCGTCACATATATCGACGACATTTTGTCAGGGGCAGATACAGTAGCTACCGCAAAAGAAAAAATGCAGTAACTTCAAGACACGCTCACGGCGGGCGGCTTTAATTTAAGAAAGTGGGTTGTAAATTCTCCGGATCTGCTCTCAAACATCTCAGTTCACGATCAAGAAGTGTTCGCGATCTTACCGGTCGGCGATACGGCTACACATTACGCGCTCGGCGTTCAGTGGAATCGACTGAGTGATAGTTTCATGTTCTTCGCGCCGTCGCCTCCGTGGGCAGTCGCAATCACAAAACGCTCAGTACTCTCGTTTATTGCGCGCATCTTTGATCCACTCGGATGGCTCGCGCCGATCATTATCAGTGCGAAAATCTTTATGCAAGAACCATAGACATATAAGATAGACCCAGCATCTATAGTACATGTTGGGGTTTGGCAGAACGGTGCGAGAGGCAAGATATCGGGGCAACCTGTCCTTCTCTGCGCGTGCATCTTGACATTCTTGACAAAATCAAAATGGCTGACTACGTTAGGATCGTCTGGATTCTTTGCCCATTGTGTTACTTTGCGTCACCCAGTATTTCTGATGGGCAAGGAAAAAATATTCTGTTACGCTTAAATGAAGCATATGTTGTACGTATTGTATGCATATACATAAGTAGAAGTTAAAATGTTTTATTTACGTCTGAAAGAATATTTTTTCCTGTTTCAAATTTCTTTTGATACCCACATGCGTTGCACGTCTCCATATTCAATTTTTTTTACAAAAGAAATAATACTAACAGCTATTAATAATAGGTGCAAAGAATACAGACAATTCTAACGTAGGCAGCCATTTTGATTTTGTTAAGATTGTCAAAATGCACGCGCAGAGAAGGACAAGTTGCCCCGATATTTTGCCTCTCGCACCGTTCTGTCAAACCCAGCATATACTATAGAAAAGTATACGGATGCTGGGTCTATTTTATATGTCTATGGCAAGAACTGTGGGCTATTCGTCTTGATTGGCATTGCGAACTTCCGGACGACCTCAAGTCTCACTGGATTGACTTTCTCGAGCAGTTTAAAAATTTGTCGGTTATCTCCATTTCGCGCTGGTTCGGTACGAGTTCGGATACCCTCGAAGTACAACTTCACGGAATTTCGGACGCCTCTCAACACGCCCTCGCGGCGGTTGTTTATATTCGTGTTGTTTCGCCTAGTGACACTCGCGTGACTGGTCAGTGCAAAGATAAAAGTGACTCCCCTCAAACGCGTGACGATACCTCGACTCGAGTTATCCGCTGCCGTGCTTCTCGTGAAATCGATTCGTAAGGTTCGCTACGTGTTCGACTTGACTCGCTCAACATCTCATCTCTGGACCGATTCGACTGTCGCGCTAGCCTGGATCAAGAGCCATCCATCAAGATGGAAGGAATTCGTGCAGCATCGGGTATCGTTCATATAAGAATTGTCAAACTCTCGTTGGTATCACATCGCTGGGAAAGAAAATCTCGCCGACTTGGCATCGCGAGGAATCTCTCCGCAACGACTACAGCAGGAGAGACTCTGATGGTCGGGACCTCAATGGCTAAAACAACCCTCAACTGAGTGGCCTACCTCCACCTTCACTCTAAATTCGGCCGCACAAGGAGAGGAGCGTGCACGAAACTATGCTGTCGCTATACTATACCCCGAACCGGAGGTATGGGATCTCATAAAAAGATACTCCTCGCTCACCATGCTACTCCGCATCACCGCATGGATTCGACGCGCCGTCGAATGTTTTCGCAAAGCTACCGATGTACACGCCGCTCAAGATTCTCTCACTCCGATCGAATTGGACTCTGTGCTCGCCTTCTGGATCAAATTGACGCAACACGCGTGCTTTGCTCCGGAGATTCAACTCATCGAAGCAAGTAAACGGCTGCCGAAATCAAGTCCATTACTGCGCCTAACTCCATTTATTGATACCGATGAATTGCTTCATCTCCGAGGTTGCTTGCAACATTCTCAATTGGATCGAACAGAAAAACATTCGCTAATCCTACCACGAAGCTCTCAATTGACGGAACTCATCATCGATCATTATCATCGAAAGACATTTCATGGCAGACCGCAACTCACGCTCTCATCGATACGACAATTCTGGATTCTAGGCGGTCGCCTTCCGATACGCTCATTCATCCGCCGATGTCTAGTCTGTACACGTCAACGAGCAGCTACCGGTCAACAACTAATGGAACAGCTACCGGCATTGCGTTTAATTCCATGTCGACCGTTCTATCATACGGGAGTCGACTATGCCGGCCCGTTAACGCTCGAGACTTTTCGTGGACGCGGAGCCAAGACATATAAAGGATACTTCATTATCTTCACATGTTTCAGCACCTCAGCAATACATCTCGAAGTAGCTACCGATTATTCTACCGAGGGCTTCATTGCCGCATACAAACACTTCACCAGTCGCAGAGGCCTCTGTTCCACCATCACGAGCGATTGTAACACCAATCTCGTTGGAGCCGATGCCGAGTTACAACAACTCTTTAAGGCCTCGTCTCGAGAGTGGTCTAGTATCACCGCTCATCTCACTACTGACGGTGTCACGTGGAAGTTCAATCCACCTTCCGCCTCGCACTTCGGCGGCAAGTGGGAAGCAGGAGTGAAATCCGTCAAGTTTCACTCCGTCAAGTCATCGGTAAGACCTTGCTCACCTACGAAGAGATGACAACGCTTTTGGTTCAAATCGAAGCGATCCTCAACTCTCACCCCCTAAGGCTCTCTCGGATGACCCATCGGACGTCTCCGCACTTACGCCAGGATATTTTCTCGTAGGCTCAGCTCTCACTGCCGTGCCTGAACCATCTCTGCAAGATCTTCCAGAAAATAGACTAACTTGATGGCAACTCTTACGCCAGATGACAGAGTCATTTTGGCAACGATGGGCTACCGAATATTTATCGCAGTTTCAAGTCTCCTCAAAGTGGCATCGGGCTCACAATCTGTACCAGATCGGAGCTCTGGTTCTCGTCAAGGACAAACAACGATCTCCTATCAAGTGGCCTCTCGCACGCATCATCGACGTACACCCTGGCTCTGATGGACTTATCCGCGTCGCCACGATGAAGACGGCTACCTCAACTTTCAAGAGACCAATCGTCAAATTGTGTTTGCTACCGAAAGTGACGAACGATTGAAACGAACAGTAACTATACTCAGAATTAAAATTTCCGCCTAATTTGATTTCATTTCAGTTATTTTGACAACTAATATAGTTGCCAAGGCGAACGGAATGTTTGGACTAAATTCAATAAAAACTCAGTGCGCTAATTCTTTTAAATCATCATAACATTTTCAGAAGCATATAAATAATATTGTTAAATTCTTGTGCTCATTGTCGAGTTAATTTCAACGCTTATTTCGGTCGACAGCTATTATGTTCAAAACACGCTTATTCTCGATACCGACGCGGTCAGAATTCGAGACAGTGTCTACCTATCAGCTGTTTATTTCGCGTCACATATATGTATACATTCTCAACCTTTCTTTCTTTTCTCGCGAAGCGAAGGTTACCTCTCGGTACCTGTGTATATCTATCGCTTAAGGGGAGATACACCTAGCATGGTCGAAAAAAATCGATTTTTTTGCATTTTCTTGAAGCTTGAGGTCTCAAGAATATCTGGTGAAAATTGCAAGTCAATATCTCGATATATAACGAAGTTACAGCCGAGAGAGTGAACCGTCTCCGAGAGCGCGCCGTGCCGCCTGTTTTGCGGCCGAGCCGAAAGGCAGGTAGCGGCAAGCGACCCTTCGAAGAGAGCGTGTCTAGACCTGTTTTACGATTCTATTGTGTTTTCGGGCGTGCTCGGGTCCAGGTATAACGGAAATATCACACGACCGTTATTCTTTGCCAGAAATTGGACGCGTTTCGTCAGTAGCTTGCCGTTCGTGCAACTGTGCGTTACAGTAAGTTTTCGTCTGTGAATAAATACTCTGAGGAAAATTAATAACAGATATAAAGGTTCTCGGGAAGCTCATCGATCCGGATCTTTTCGCAAAGATCGAAGCAAGAAGAAAATACCGCCCAAAAATCGACATACTGCCGAAAAAGTAGAACTTTCCGACGAGAATATTAGTTTCAGTGCCAAAAAATTGAAGGCTGATCGTGAGACATCCGCACCTGAAGATCCAAACATTGGGTATCGAATTTTGAATTTTCTGACAGTGTTTTCTGCCTTATCGGAATGTGTAAAATGCAAAAAGTGTGATAGTGATGTTCGATTCTCAATAGAAAGCACTCGAGGGCTGGGTTTTAAAATTGTAGTTTCGTGTTCATCGTGCAAACCGACATTCATTCCTTCGTGCCCGTACATCAAGACAGCTTACGAAATAAATACACGATTCTTTTTTGCGTTTATTGGGGATTGGTTTGCGTGGAGCTATGAAATTTTGTGGCCTATGGATTTACCGCCTCCGGTTCAACAAACGACGTATGATAATTGACAACATTCATTCTGCTGCTTCAAGTACTGTTCAATTGGTGTTAAAACAAGCTGTAAAAGAACAACAGAAAATAACAAAACAAAATTCGAGTGATATTAAAAAACTGACCGTTTCAGGAGATGGTACGTGGCGAAAACGTGGTTTTACCTCATTATATGGAATTGTGGTTCTCATTGGTCAGTTGACAGGAAAAGTCGTTGATTTTATTGTAAAGTCTGCTTATTGTGCTGAATGTAACTATTGGAATAAACACGCCAATACCGAGCAATATCAGGAATGGAAATCTAATCACGAAGAAAATTGCCAGGCGAATCATGTCGGATCGGCAGGCAAAATGGAAGTAGACGCCATGAAGGAATTATTTTCAAGATCTGTTGAAAAGCATGGAGTTATGTATATTAATTACGTCGGGGATGGCGACACTAAGACGTACACAGGATTAGTGAATGCGAAACTATATGGTGATGAGATTGAGATTATAAAAAAAGAATGCGTGGGACACATTCAAAAGCGAATGGGAACCCGTCTTCGCGAATGCAAGAAAAAAAATCCTGGAATCGGCGGCAAAAACAAATTGACGGCAAAGTTTGTAGACAAACTGAGCATTTACTATGGCTTAGCCATTCGAAGAAACAGTAACTCCAAGGATGACATGAAAAAAGCGATATGGGCGACATTCTACCATTACGGCTCAACAGACAGCAAGCCTGAACATCATTTTTGTCCCGAAGGCCTCGAATCGTGGTGCAAGTGGCAACAAGCGAAAGTTAAAGGAGGACGGAATTTCCGTCACGATTATTTAGCATTGCCAAAAACGGTATTAAATGCCATCAAACCAATTTACGAAGACCCCAGCAATGACAAATTGTTGGAACGCTGTGTTGGCGGATACACACAAAATAGCAATGAGAGCTTCAACCAACTTATTTGGAAGATAGCTCCAAAAACGATGCATAGCGAGGCCAAAATCGTTAACATTGCTGCATTTCTTGCAACATGCACGTTCAACAATGGTGTCACGTCATTGTTAGAAGTCATGAACGTGTTAGGAATATCGGTCGGATCGGGCGCGCACTTGTACGCTGCGCAAGAAGACGAAACTAGCATAGCGAAAGCCGAGCTGCAAGCGCAAGAACAGACGAAAGAAGATCGAATACGGCGCCGACAACAAAATTTAGAAGACATGAACATTCCGTCGACCGTAGAAGACTTACACTATGGGCCTGGTATCGATGATTCCATGAAAGTTGACAAATTTCATGATTTATTCATTCCCAAATTTTCAAACGCGTTTTTCTCGAAACCACGTTTTTCAAATCGGTACCTAAAATTTCTCGAAAACCAATGAACCGATCGCCTTGAATTTTTTTTGTGATTATTCTATACATCATTATCTAGTACTTGTCATAGGATTTTTTTTTCGTTGCTTAGTTTTTGTTTTATAGGCAAAATAATAACTAATTTTTGGTCGAAAAATCGCTGATATGTTCAAACGTCCGCCATTTTGTCATAAATCAATATTTTCAAAATCGGCTATGACAAGTACTAGATTATAGTATCTAATTTAATAATCTTTTTGGTTTTTTTGTTTCAGATGATTTTTGAAGAAACGCCAGTGGGTACCGTTTACCCGGATTTTTTTACGGCGCTCCGAAGATTATACAACCTCGTCAATTTTTGATTTTTTTTAATAAAAAAAATTGAACATATTCCTGAATGTGTATACTTTTAGATACAAAAACTCCCAATCCGAAATTTCAAATAGTTTTCCTTAAAAAAATTCACAAAAATGACCTTTTTTTCCTGCTCCTAGATGTATATCTCCCCTTAACGACCAAGTTCAATTGTTCTCGAATAAAGCTCAGAAGCACATCTCATTTATATCGCTCTTAGTTTCTATTCTTTCCAACACCTTCTGACTCCTCGTGATTGTTCGTTTATAATTCCGACATCACCAGCGGACCTGGTTTTCCGGTACCATTTTCCTTTCGCAATACTCCCAACATAGATGTAATATTATTCTAAAAAGTGTCTAATTTTTTTCAGATTTTTTAATTCACACGATAGGAAAATAAAAATAAAAAATTGAAATTGACGTTTTTCATCATTACTGCTACATGAATAAATTTAGTAGGCTGAAATTTAGCAAAATAATCTTTTATCGATCTTAACAATGTTAGGTACTCCAAATTGGATTTGGGGCATTTTTCATATGCTTATTCGGCTAGACTCTTTATAAAGATATTGATATTTTCTTATGCGTTTTTGAAATTATTACAATAATTATTTAAAAAATCGATTTCTTCGAAACTATGGGCCAATTGCTGAAACGACCGGATACTTTTCATCACCAGTCATGATTTTCCACAAGAAAGACTTTCTATGCTGTTTATTGTACAGATTCAAACACTTCTCAAGACAATCATTTTTGTTTTTTTCACTTAATGCATGCGGCACCCACTTTCCTTCCTTCAGAATCTTTTCCATCTGCCGTAAACGAATTGAAATATCTTGTTGAGTTACTCCAAGTTGCTGTGTAAGTTCTTCTTATGTTTGACATATATCATTTTTTTTTCGCTCAAGAACAGTCTGTAAAAACCCATAAAAATCCCCGACACCATCACCTGCACGGTTCACTTTTGGCGTTTTAAATGAAAGTTCATGTTACTGTAAGATATATACAACGGGGAAAGAGATTACTTCTGTCAGGAAGGCGAGGCGGGGTAAAACCTCTCGTATTAAGTTCGGATTAATGTCAGTAAATTTAGTGAACACTCACTTGGATATATTTTCGAGAACAAATAAAGAACCTCTTTATTTAAATCAGAACACAAATTGATCACTTACGATCATTACATGAAACCGACGGTAGCAACTTAACGAGCACGGAAACGCTGACGTACGATTCGCAAAACCTTTGACGATCGTTTTGTCTGACGCTGACGAATTATCTCACGTTGACTTATTCGCTTCTCACGAACAACCGTCACCTGCTCCGGCTCGCTCCGGCTTATGTTGCTTACGCTGTGCATGCGCGCGCCGCTATTATCAGCCTATCATGTCAAAGTATTTCGGAGTAGCGGATTTAATATCTGTCGATCGATAACAGATGTCGACAGGCGCTACGAAGACTCTCGAAATTTCTAGAATCTGTTGGAAACTTCGATAACCTTCGGCAATATTCAAAAATTGTTTACAGCTCGGCCAGCCTGACCTCACGTTCGTCCCGAATGTGTTTCTTTTATTTTCTTTTACATAGTATATGCTTTAGTTTCAGACGAACAAATCAAACTGGATATATTATATTCGTGAACATTAATTAGTTACAATAACCTTATATATCTAGGAGTTAGCAAAATATATCAAAACGATTACAACTTTTCTTAAAACAATTTTACATTATTTCGGTGATTCGGATATGCGGATCCAAGACTTAAGTTTATCGGGTGATAATATCGAATTGTATGGCTTCAATGTCACATTAAAACCTGGAATATCACGCACCACATATCGATTATTATTTAACACTTCACCTATTTCGTAGGGTCCTTTGTACACTGATTTGAACTTTGAATTTTCACCCGGTTTCACTTGGGTGGCACGAATCATTACATATTCACCTTTTTTATAACGAGTCGGCATTTTATGCGTGCTATCATAGTATTTTTTATTGTACGCACGTATCTTATTCGTAGTTTCAATCGCAATGTCCCTAAGTTGATCCCTCGACAATTCGAGATCATTATCTAACTTCGCTAGGCGATCCACGAGATCAATCAATTCTTTATCAGAGTGATTCCGTCGATCGTACCCTAAAAACAATTTACTCGGAGAACATTTAATACTAGAATGATATGAATTATTTATGACATATTGAACCTTATTTAAGCATTTGGCCCACTCCGAGGGTGACGCCGTTAATTTACTTAGAGATGTTTTGAGGAAACGGTTCATTCGTTCTACCAAACCGTTCGCCCAAGGTGATGCTGTTGCCACTTGTCTGTGGTAAACACCGTTCTTTGAATTGAATTCGCGGAATTCAGTCGAGGTGAAAGCGGTTCCTCTGTCGGTGATAATTTCCTTCGCCGTTCCGAACGTTGCGTATAATTTTCTAAGACTTGCGATTACTTCTTTCGAAGTTGTAGACTTCGCCGGAAATAACCAAGTAAATCGTGTAAATGCATCAACAATTACTAATATATGTTTTTGTCCGTTTTCAGTTTGCTGAAGAGGACCGAAATGATCTAAATGTAGGGTGTTGAACGGTTCTGAAATTATTGGAGCCGCTTGCATCTCACCTTCTCGCATGTGCGACGACGAATTCGCTATTATGCAAGTGATGCAATTTTCTATATGCACGGCGATTCGTTTCCGCATCGATGGGAACCAATAAGTTACAGCTATCCCTTGGAGAGTTTTCTCCATACCACAATGAGCTAATTCATCATGATAAATTCTAATGACGTTGGTCACCATTGATTCTGGTACTACGAATCTCGACCGTCCATCCGTCTTCCGATACACTAATCCATCGATTAATTCGAATCTATCATTATCCTTAAATTCTAACTTACAAGCTATATCTTTTAATGTCGGGTCGCTTAGCTGCCGAATTTCAAGTTCTCGCTCGAGAGGCAACACATTTATGTACCCTATCGCTCGACTCAATGCATCGACGTGCTGCATTCGATCTCCTGATCTATGTACAAGTTTAAAAAAATAGTTCTGTAACGACAATGTCCAGCGCGCAATTCTCGGGTTCAACCCGGCTTTATTCACTGCATGTACTAAGGCGCTACAGTCTGTAACGACTGTGAAACTGATTCCATGCAAATAAATGTGAAAACGTTCTACTGCTCGGACAATCGCTAACATTTCTAGCTCAAAGCTATGATAATTCTTTTCCGCCTGATTTAACGCTTGACTAAAATACGCTATCGGTTTCATTGTACCGTCTGACTGTTCTTGGAATAATATCGCACCAAGTCCATTCAGACTCGCGTCCGTATGTAATTGCGTTGCTGCATGCGGATCATAAATGCTCAAAAGCGGGCGAGAGATTAACTCTTGCTTTATCCGTTCGAATGAATCTACGCATTCTTTATCGAAATCAAAGCGAGCTGATTTTCTTGTTAAATTACGTAAAGGTTTCACTTTTGCGGTAAAATCTTTAATGAACTTGCGGAAGAAATTCGTTAATCCTAAAAATCTTTGTATTTCCGTCACGTTTCTAGGAACTGGAAAATTTTCTATCGCTTTTATATGTCTAGAACTAATAGTGATATTATTATGTGAAACGACGTATCCTAAATATTCTATCTCACGTCTGAGAAATTTACATTTTTCAAGATTCAGTTCAAAATTATATTTTTTCAAAATAATTAATACTTCTTTTAATGTCTCTAAATTTTCTTCAACCGAATTTGAAGCTATCATTATATCGTCTATATATACGATGACTTTCCCTTCGACTATCAGTGGTTTAAGTACGTGAACTATTCGTTTCTGGAATTCCGCGGGCGATTCGCAGAAACCAAACGGAAGTTTAACATACTCGTACTGCCCGTCGGGCGTTGCAAATGAAAAATATTTCGTGTGATCCTCGTCTACTTTTATTTGATGAAAACCGTCTCGAAGATCTAACAAAGTGAATATTGTCTTATTCCCTAGCAATGAAATGCAATCTTCAATCACCGGAAATGGATAATGCTGTTTCTGAACGCGATCATTAAGTGGTCTTAGATCCACGCAGAGTCGCATACGTCCGTCTTTTTTCCGCACGGGAACTACTCGTGCACAATACGGTGAAACGCTCTCTTTTATAATTTCTCGATCTAATAAATCTTTAATAATTTTTCTCATTTCAATTTTTTCATTATAAGCAAATCGTCGCGGTGCATACGCGTAAATCGATTTATCTTTGAGATTCACTTTAACTCTATAATTATCCTCAATCGCTTCTACTTTCATGTCGCGTATCTCGTCTAATAATCCTCGTAAGCTATTGGTCGCTGCTGCATCGAACTCGCTATCTATAGTGCAGTGCGCTTTCTTCGTTACGTCTACTTCCACGGATGCAAGTAACTGTAGTAACGCCGCCGGAAATTCTCGCGTGCCTTTATCGACTTTTGGCGGGTTATACGTAGCTGAGATCTGATGATCATTTAAAAAGTTACGTCCGATTATCAAATCGGTATTTAACGTGTCGTCTATTAAAACGTGTAACAAGATATCGAGAGGCGGGCTATCCAGCTGACTAAGGCGAATAGCTGTGAGAACCGTACCTCTAATTTTGACTGGTTCGCCGCTTAACGACTTGTAAGTACCCGTTACTCTTTCTAACGACCTTTCACTATTTTCAAAAAAACTTTCGTAAACTGATGGTTTGACAAAAGAAATCGGGCTGCCTGTATCGACCAATGCCCTTAAACGACATTCGTTATTATTTATATTTATAACCTCTACAGTTAAATTTCGAATTTGAATGTTCCTACCAGTAATCGGTTGAACGAGAGCGACGGTGGAATTTTCCTCCGCCATCTCAATAGATGCTATGGGATGCTCTACTGCCGAACTTCTCGTAGATGATGTCGGAATCCCCGTAGACGATGTCGTTGTCAATGATGACTGGTGAGCCTGATCCTTCTGGAGTTTGTAGCACTTCGCACGTACGTGTCCTGGCTTCTTACAATAATTACAGGTCACCTCTTCCTTCTCTGATGTCCTGGGGGGTTGACTCGACTTCTCCACTGTTCCATCTTTCGGTCTTGCTCCCTTTTTCTCAGTTGAATATTTTCTGTCTGTGTCCATAGACACTGAGGCTATTCTTCGCATAGCTTCTAAAAAAGAGTCTACTGAATTACAATGCAGTGACGTTGCTATCTCTCTAAGCGATCTATTATTAATGCCACTTATAAGAAGATGTATGGTGCTATCTTCTGAGAGATCCAGATTATACATGAGAGTTAATTTTTCTGTAGCATACTCCATAAATGTTTCTTTAAATGGATTCCATCTGCGTGCTTCAATTTTCTGCAACGCTACGTGATACAGAATCTTTCTTTTAAAGCGTTTAACAAGTGCTTCTTTAAAGCCATTCCATGATTCTATCATTGGACCAAAGCCTAAATCGTACCAGCGCTTAGCCAATTTTATTAAGCGTGACGACGCTGCTAATAATATTACATCCTCAGGTACCCGGTGAACTCGAGCCACCTGTTCCACTCTTTGAATCCAACGTTCGACATTCTCGCTTTCCTGGCCACCGAACTCTGGAATTTGAGATGCCAGTAAATTGACTGCTTGCCCAAACGATATGGATGCCATAGTGGTTCCCCTTGACGAGACCTGGCTTTGCGGGGACCTTGCCTCTGGCGTTGGCTGCTCCTCTGAGACTGCCGTTTCCAACACTATTCCTCCTCCAGTCATGACGGTAAGCATCCTCTGGAGTAGGTCCTGCTGTTGTCTCTGTGATTCCAGAATCTGTCGTTGTAATTCCTGCAACGGTTCTGAAATTGCGTGCACTAGAGACGTTGTGTCCGTTGTAATTTGTCGATGTACAACGGGTCTTCCTGTTAGCGAAGCTACCTCGCTAACTTTTGAACCGCTAACGGTCGGTTGCCGTAACCTTGCCGTCGACCTTACAGTCTCGTGATACGACATAATTGCGTCGATCATCGTTGCTGAATCTTCGCTCGGCGAAATATTTAATCGTTGAGCTTCCTCTTGTAGCTGATCAATAGACAACTTGTCCAAAGTTGCTCGATCCATGATGCTTCTTATCTTTTCAGACTTTCTTGTCCTGAGATGGCTACACGCACACGTGGCACTATCACCGAAACGCGGCAATTAACCGATACTACACGGGCCTTTTCCTGACTCCGAAAACCGAAGAGACTTCACCACGCGAACTCTTGTATATCCCACTTCTGATTTATTTTGGGCTGTAAGATATATACAGCGGGGAAAGAGATTACTTCTGTCAGGAAGGCGAGGCGGAGTAAAACCTCTCGTATTAAGTTCGGATTAATGTCAGTAAATTTAGTGAACACTCACTTGGATATATTTTCGAGAACAAATAAAGAACCTCTTTATTTAAATCAGAACACAAATTGATCACTTACGATCATTACATGAAACCGACGGTAGCAACTTAACGAGCACGGAAACGCTGACGTACGATTCGCAAAACCTTTGACGATCGTTTTGTCTGACGCTGACGAATTATCTCACGTTGACTTATTCGCTTCTCACGAACAACCGTCACCTGCTCCGGCTCGCTCCGGCTTATGTTGCTTACGCTGTGCATGCGCGCGCCGCTATTATCAGCCTATCATGTCAAAGTATTTCGGAGTAGCGGATTTAATATCTGTCGATCGATAACAGATGTCGACAGGCGCTACGAAGACTCTCGAAATTTCTAGAATCTGTTGGAAACTTCGATAACCTTCGGCAATATTCAAAAATTGTTTACATTACCCAAAATTTTTTTTTTTGAAATATGTCCAGAATCACTTCAGGATTAAATATCTGTAGTCAGTTTTTCGAACTCAACGGCCCTTTTTTTATCTAGAGCAAAAAAACTGATTTTTGGGTGTATTTTTATTAAAAAATCCATAAGGAAGATTGAGATTTGAAATTTACAGTTGGAAACATCGTGTAAAAAGTTTTAAATGACATTTAAATACTTCAAGTGGCTTATTAAGACGAATATATATATATATATATATACATATATATACATATAAATACAAACAATCGCGAGCAATCACAATGGTCATACATTGTAAACAAGCAATTCTTGGAAATTTTCCGCATGACTATGATGCTAGTTTTCATATTTTCAGTCTTCCTTCATTTCTTGATCGCGAACGTTCAAAACCCACCGATTTGAAAAGCGAAAAATCATATTGCACTTGCGAACGACCACTAAAAATTTGATCAAAAATGGTAAAATATATTGAAGTAAAAAAGCTTCACGTGTCCGCATCGCATGAAGCAAATAGGGGTCGAATTTGTTTGTTATGTTTGAAAAAACCTAAGTTTGTCGTGGAAATAAAAAATTCGGTCAAGAAGTCTATCGAAAAAATATTGAAAATTAATTTCAACGATGACGCTTTTCCCTCGGTTGTGTGCAGATCGTGTTACGTGGGTGTAGCCTCTCGAGACGAAAGACATCGGAAAAGAATTATTAGGAATCTTACCGATTATTCGAAATTTGTTGCTATATCTACGAGATCAAAAAGTGCATCAAAGAATCATGACTGTCATTTGTGCTTGTTGGTTCGTCAAAGTTACAATGTCAGTAAAAGAAATGCTGATCCAAAAAAATCATCTAAATCCAGGCGTTCGAAAAAAGAGGTTGTTGAAAACAAAAACTTCTTCCAGCAAGAATTCAGTTACTTATGTTGATGGAATAGCAAGTTCGCTTGAAAAAAATTTATCTGACACCCAATTGGAGCAGTTGTCAACATCTATTTTGAAGACTTTAGTCAAAAAAGGACAAACCGGAACGGTGTCGCTAAAACAAACACGTGGAAAACCTGTCAAAATGAAAGTTGTGAAAAGTTGTGATAAAGTCCATAAAAAGCACACTTTTTCGATTGAACGTATGCACTCGCTTCGATGTAGGCACAACCTCTCAATGAATCAAATCAAAAATTTCGCCGGGGATTTGAGAAAAGGGGCGGATGATTCTCAGCTGTTTCCTCCAAATTTGGTTCAAGAACTTGAAAAAATTACCCATGTTTTCGACGATTATTTTCAAGTAACCGAACTCAGTTTTATCAAAAGAAAAGAAAAGGAGCAGTTTGAAAAACAAGAAAAAGTCGTCTATTGCCATCGTTTAACGGAGTTCATTGAACTCGTAAAAAATTACCGAAATGAAGAATACGTTCATTTAAAAATCGGAGTGGACGGTGGAGGATCTCTGAAGATTTGTTTATCCGTACAGTCATTGATTCAAAGTAAGAGAAGGGCGGATTACAAAGACACAGGTGTGAAAAAAATATTTATACTTGTTATCGCCAATGATATTCAAGAAAACCATTAAAATGTAATTAAACTTTTTGAATTGTTGAATTTGTCAAGTCTCGAAGAAATGGGGGAAGATGTCACTTTTGCCTCTGATTTGAAGTTATCAAATATTACGTGTGGTATTCAATCCCATTCATGCACGTTCCCGTACTGCTGGTGTGACGCAAGGAATACAAATTTGAATCAACGTGAAAATCTCAGAACCATCGGCTCTCTTTCCAAGAATTTTCAAGATTGGTCAGCAGCAGGAAAAGACAAAAAAAATACTAAATTATTCAACAGCTGTGTGCATGAATCGGTGTTTCGGGGGCCGGAAGATGTTCAAGTTCTACAAATATTACCACCTCCCGAGTTGCACTTGATGCTCGGAGTAATACCGTAATTAATCACATGATGGTTGAATGGCCCAGATGAAACCAATGAATGGATCAAAAAGTGCCACGTGCAAAGACAAGTTACACGTTTTGGCGCATCCTTCAATGGTAATGCCTGCAACATTCTTTTGAACAATCTTGACAAATTACGTGCAATGTCTGCTTTAGCCTGTATGAAATACGTCCAAGTGCTTCAAGATTTTAAGACTGTGGTTCAAGATTGTTTTGGAGGTACACTGAATGAAACGTATCGAACGAGCATAAGAAAATTTAGAGACAGTTACGACATTTTGGGAATCTCCACGACGCCCAAAGTGCACACGGTGAAATTTCACGTGGAAGAGTATTGTGAAATCAGTGGCCGGGGACTCGCATTTTTTTCAAAGCAAAGTGTGGAATCACTTCACTATGACTTCGAACAGACGTGGAAGCGACACAAAATAGCGGAGGTGAACAGTCGATTCGGTGAACGGCTGTGGAGAGCAGTGTGCGAATAAAACAGTCTTCACTTGTAAAAAAAGGTTTAAGTTCATAATTAATTCATTTCCGTTCAATTGTAATTGTGATTTTTTAACAATGGCAATTTGTGAGTAATAAGATATTATTCAATTGATGTAACATTGAAGTACTGTATTTGTAGAAAAATTCATTATAATTTCATGTATCACGAACTAAAGAATAATAATAAAGATTTTTTCATAAAAATACCCTCAAAAATCAGTTTTCTTGCTCTAGATAAAAAAACGGCCGTTGAGTTCGAAAAACTGACTACAGATATTTAATCCTGAAGTGATTTTGGACATATTCCAAAAAAAAATTTTGGGTAACATGAACTTTCATTTAAAACGCCAAAAGTGAACCGTGCCTGGTGTTCCCCTTGTAAGGTATGAGCATCCAATACAATTATAGGTGTACAAATAAGTTTTAAAGCGTTTTTAATGAAATTTAATATTTATTTATTTAGAAACGAAAACACACTTAATTATCAAAATAATCACCGTCATTATCTATGACTTTTAGGCATCTTTCGGGCAGTTTGTGAATTCCAGAAGCGAAGAAGGTTTCGTTTTTCGATGCGATAAAATTATTTACCCATTTTTACAATTCTTTAAATGCTCGAATGTGTACACCGAACAAGGCGTTTTGCATTGACCGGAATAAATGATAAGAGGCTATGTTTGGGCTATATGCCGGGTGCGACTTCCCAACCAAGAGCTAGCAACGTTTCCTTTACAGGTTTACCAACGGCCTAGCGTTGTCATGAAGCAATTTCACAGGACGTTTTCCTTTGCCAGTAAATGGACGATTTCGTTTGATTTCTTGATTTAAATGGATCAATTGTTGACTGTAGCGATCACTGTTAACCATTTTATTCGAGTTTAGCAGCTCATAATATAGCACATCCTTCATGTCCCACCAGATGCATAGCATAACTTTGCTGCTGTAGATGTTACGTTTTGGCGTTGATGTAGTGGTTTGTCCTGGATCCACATAACGTTTTCTCTTTTTAAGATTATCATAAAAAATCCACTTTTCATCACCAGTCATGATTTTCCACAAGAAATTTTCTATGCTGTTTATTGTACAGATTCAAACACTTCTCAAGACAATCATTTTTGTTTTTTTCATTTAATGCATGCGGTACCCACTTTCCTTCCTTCAGAATCTTTTCCATCTGCCGTAAACGAATTGAAATATCTTATTGAGTTACTCCAAGTTGCTGTGTAAGTTCTTTTTGTGTTTGACATGAGTTTTAATCGAGTAATGCTTGCAATTCATTGTCTATAATCTTCTGAGGAGCACCACTACGTTCTCTATCGCTAACATCAAAATCATCCTCTTTAAATCGCCTAAACCAAAACTCACACGCACTTTTAAATATTGACTGCAAGAACAAAACAAATTTATTCACATGCTTTAGCAGCGCTCTTTCCTTGATGAAATTCGTATCGATTGCAGTGTCGAATAAATTGCTTGTCGCTCGCCATTTTAAAACCATTTAATTTTGAGGTTAAGTTTCCAATTGTGTGAAGTTAATTGTATTTTTTAATAGTATACATTAAGCGCCACCACATATCAAAAGAGCGCGAAAATATTTTAATTCTAAGTTTAAATTATACGTTACACAAAAACGCTTTAAAACTTATTTGTACATAAGATTCCTGAGTACTCATTTCAGCCAAATTTAATCGTGACGTCACAAGCGAGAAATGACACGTTGATTTTTCGTACATGTTATTTGTAAATAAGTGCAATTTGGATAAAACGAAACAAGATTGCTATAATACCCTTGTAAAAATGGGCCGAGACGATCCTTATCTCCCTGACCCCTGACAATCTGTAAATAGTCGAAAAATGCTCGTGAAGTGAAAGGATGCTATACATGTGTATTGAGTAAACATTAGTAAACTTACTTTATATGTCTTTTATGACTAAGGCCCAGATTATTCATCGATCGACATACCGATTCAAGTTGATCATAACGTGTTCCTTAAGATTCTCTCCATTGCCATTCGCCCAAAGCAGTGGTAAGCAATGGAGCAACGGCGCCATAGCAGTAGAGGATGAGATGTAATGAGGGAACTAGCTACAATTAATGCAATCTCAAAAATTTAATCCGGGTTCTATTTATGACTATTATACTCCATCATTAGACTATCAAAAGGGGATAGTGATATCGGTTTATTTTTACAAGTGTTTTACAGCAATTTTATTATTCTGTTTAATTCAATTTGTCTTTATTTACAAATGGCACGCAAGAAAAATCAACGTATCGCGCTTCTAACGTCACCATTCAATATGACTGAAGTGAGTATTCAGAAACCTTAAATTGCTTATCAATTTAATTTGTGACATTACTACTAATTTTGTGAGAATTGCAATTCAATGAAAATAAATTCAGCGCATAGTTTGAGAAAATGAATATGTAGTATATAAATTTACATGGAATTATTTCAACACTACAGTTTGTTCCTTTAAGGTCTTTATTTCCAATTGTGTAGTCACATTATAGTCTTATAAGACACTGCATAATTTGTTTATTAATATTCTTTTTTTATACTATACACATGTATGCTAGACATTTGTGTCATCTAATTAATTGAATTCTTAAATTGGCAAAGATTTTTTCATAATTATATTAAATACTTTTTAATTATATTTTCAATGAACCAGTCAGTTGTAAATTGCAAGTGATCACCAGGTAGCGAAATAAAATAGATTTTACCGGCGTTTTCCATTGCACGTAATCCGAGCCAGTCCTATAAAAATTATGAATCGATAACATATGCATTGAGTGACTATGTTTTGACATCAATCGAGAGTGCATACCTGTAGATACAGCTCACTTTGCTGCAACTTCTGCACTTCTTCCGCTTGACCAGGTTTGTAAAATCCAAACCATTCTGTCTCTACTGGTTCGACCATTGTATCATTCTCGAATTTAACAAGAACTAAAGCTCGAAGTTTTTGAAGATTGTTTTTATATTCCTGTTACAATATAATAGATATAAATAATAAAAATATTAATTGTTTAATGACATAATTTTTATTTTACCATTTTTCTGCTTCAAAATTTAATATCGTTCTATATTACATGCAATATCTAAATATAAAGTTACGTCAGTATTTTTATTCATAATATAAGACGTGTAGTATATTATATAAACCGTATATTGATTGAAAAAAAAAATATATTTTTATATAAGGTGTACAATTTTCCGAAATTCACGGCTTTATTGTAAAAAACTGGTTATACATTTATGATTCAAAGTATTGTCCTTCGCTGGCCACTACTTTCTCCCATCTTTCGGGCAGCGTACGAATCCCGCGTCGAAAAGACTGGTCATCTTTTGAGGCGATCCACGAATCGATCTAATTTTTTACTTCTTCATAAGACCGGAAGTGCTGGTCAGCCAGGCCGTGTACCATTGATCGAAACTAGTGATAGTCAGAGGGAGCAACGTCTGGAGAATATGGCGGGTGAGATAGGACTTCCCATTTCAACGTTTTCAAGTATGTCTTGACCACTTTCGCAATATGGGGTCGAGCATTGTCATGCTGCAAAATCACTTTATCGTGTCTCTCGTTATACTGCGGCCATTTGTCTTTCAATGCTCGGCTCAAACGCATCAATTGCGTTCGATACCGATCGCCTGTGATTGTTTCAGTCGGTTTTAACAGCTCATAATACACTACGCCGAGCTGGTCCCACCAAATACAGAGCATGACCTTGGAGCCGTGAATATTCGGTTTGGCCGTCGACGTGGAAGCATGGCCGGGAACTCTCCATGATTTTCTGCGCTTGGGGTTGTCATAATGAACCCATTTTTCATCCCCAGTTACAATGCGATGCAGAAATCCCTTCCGTCTTTGCCTTTCAAGCAGCTGTTCACAGGCAAACAAACGCCGTTCAACATCTCTCAGCTTCAACTCGTACGGCACCCAATTTCCTTGCTTCTGAATCATTTCCATGGCTTTGAGGCGTTTTGAAATGGCTTGTTGAGTCACTCCCAATGATTGTGCCAATTCTTCTTGATTTTGACACGAGTCTTGATCAAGTAATGCCTCCAATTCTGCATCTTCGAAAACCTTCTCTCTTCCACCGCAATGCCGGTCTTCGATGTCAAAATCACCGTTCTTGAAGCGTTGAAACCACTCACGACACATTTTTTCACTAATAGCGGCCTCACCATAAGTATTTGAAAGCATTCGATGAGCCTCAGCCGCAGATTTCTTCATATTGAAGCAGAAAATTAAAACCTTCCGCAAATGACGAGAATTTGGCTCGTAATCTGACATTTTCAATCGAGGATAACTTTATGATACAGACACAAGTCGACTAATGTTTCTATGGGGTTATGTTGACAGATGCCCAAGTTTATTGTATGACGTCTATGATCTATTTATTTCGACCACCACTTACCGCTAAAGCCATCTATAGGAAAACGGCGGAAACAAAGTTGTATACCTAATATTATGATTAAAAATTCTAATGTATATGATAACACTTACTATGTTATTAATATTTTCATTATTGATTTCGGCAAGGAAAAGATTTTTCCTTTGATATTCATCTTCTTGCAAAGGATCATGCCAATAAGCAGCTTGTATCAGCGAGTGTTGTACATACCTAAGAAAATGTTTAAAATAATACACAAAAATAAACAGAGTTTCCATTAATACTGCTTAATAACTTCAATGACCATGACAGCAAGTACCACAAGTATGCTCCGAAATAAAGCATGCGACGCATGTAATTGCACAATCGAGATGAGTCTGAGCACTTTGGTATGCCGAAAACACCTTGATGCTGACCGCCTAAAGATACCAAATTCAGCATTGGTGGATTAGGACATCTTTGAGCTACTGCTCTTCTAAAATAGAGAACGACATTATATACAAAAAATTGATATGGATGATAAAATAATTAAATAATTAATAAAAAAAGCAATTTACAGAAATTGAGCCCCTTGAGAGAAACCAATGGCATTATATCCATTTTGAAGTTTTGTATTTTGCGATATTTGCTCGCACACATGCTTTATTTGCTCATTAATATTTCCAAAATAACCGTTCTCAACATCCTGTAAGAAAATATGTTACGTCTTAATTCTGCACTAAAACAACAACGAAATAGAATAATAGCGTAAAATTGCGAATAACACATGCCGACAAAATTTAGGGGGGGTTTTGTGCTTTGAACTTTGAAAGATGTTCCGTAGAATTTTGATGCATTGAAAACGACTATGTTTTTTTTCCATCACCCTCTATTTGTTAAATAATCGCAGAAACAGTTTTTTCCGAAAGTAACTTTTTTATTAATTTTGTCCGGCTAAACAAAATACCACAACATGCTCCTGTATTCGATGGCTATGCGTCAGACTCGAGAGGATATCGCGCACTGTAAGTGACGCGTGGGCTGCTTTGGCACTTTAAATTCAATAACTTCTGAACAAGTGGTCGGAAATTAGTTTTTCAAAAAAGGATTTAAACTAGAAATACAGCTATAAGTATAAATTGTCAGATATTTTTTACAATTTTTTTCTATCAAATTATTTGGTTTTATATTATATTTCAAAATTTGTTAATTTTTTCCGATTTTTTACGATTTTTTGTTTGCGGTTTGCAAAAACATTTTTATAAGTATCGAAAAAATATTTTTAGTATTGTTGGAATATTTTTAAGTTAAATGCCACAAAACACACCTCGATATCAATTTTGGTTTATCCGGAAAAAAACTATTTTTACGATTATTTAAAAAATAGAGGATAATGGAAAAAAATTGACAACGTAGTTTTCCAATAGACGCATCAAAATCCTACGGAAATTGTTTCTTCCAAACTTTCTTCCAAAGTTCAAAGCACAAGATCCCCCCCCTAAATTTTGTCGACCTGTGTAATATATGATTATCAGATAATAGTATCAGTGTTATGTAGTACCTAGGTACAAATACGTAGATATTTACTATGTTTACATGGCTCGATTTATGTTAAAGTTATAACGTCGATGTTATAAAATTGGCCGATCATAGCTATTCTTCTGAAGAATGGAATGATTGTGATATTGACCAGTTTCATATAACATTGATATTATACAATATAAAATCTAGTGAAAATCGACCAAAGACGAGCGAATAAATTAAGATGTTATATTGATTAAAGATTAATATTTAATGAACATTAGAATTAAGCGAAACTAGTTTCAACTTTACATAATCTTCATTACAGTCGCATAAAATTACTATTTAAAACATTGCCAATTTAATTAAAAACAATGTAATAATGGAGTCATACAAGTTATAATTACGTCCAGCTATGATGCAGTCAATAATATTTCACAAAAATTGTGTATGATAAAGATTATGTAAAGTCGAAACTAGTTTGACTTAATTTTAATGTAGAGTAGGTAGCCCAATAGTGAACCGGTAGTACACTATGAATAATTGCGATATTTCGTAAATGCGACGTTATCAGATTGTGCTGCTATCATGCAGCGACTCGCATTTGAACCCCTCTTCGGCTTCCCAGTCGACTAGCAGATCGCGCCAAGGACGGCCATGTAACGTCACATTTTAAGAATTTTGGGTTGCAAAGTAAGTTTTTTTTGTAAGTTTTACGTATTTTTTATGTTTTTGTTGCTATCATTTTTTTCATTATGCAATAGTTTTGTGTGCACATTTGGTTTTATTATTCTGCAAGCAATTTTTTCTGTTATATTATTTTACCACATTATTTAGGAGATTATTGTGAAAAAGGTTAGGTAGTCAAGGGTGGCATCCAGTTGGACACGACTCAATTGGACACGAGCCACTCACAGCGCTTGAGACTACAAAGCTCCTAAGCACCGGTCGCTGTGATTGGTGGTGTCCAATCGAGACGTGGTCAATCGGGATCACCCCGGTAGTCAACAATGAATGATTTTGACGTAGTGAAGAATGAACCATGATATATTGTAGACCACATAACCTTTTTTACGATAACCTTCAAAATAATAATTTATAGTAATAATTATTTAGAATACAGCTTCCTCCCCCATCTAAAATCTCAATAAAAATATACTCATTTGACGCGTGTTCACTCAAAACGAAAGAAAAACGCGGTAATCGGCCTTGTGAATCCTCACCGCCTTATAATTATCTATTTGATAAATAAACATTTTAAAATATAGCAAAACTAAAATAATCCCAACAATAATATATCCCAACAATAATATAATTCGCAGTATAAAACATGTAGTTTATTATTAAAAATAGCATGGTTTATTGTATACACACCCCTTGTACACAATGAACCTCTTCCCGATATTTTTAATAATCGAAATGGTGGCTAAATTAAAAAAAAAA
>NW_017300062.1:10407-19300 GCF_001594075.2 Trachymyrmex cornetzi | reverse complement strand
TTATTTAGTCCGGAAAAACAATTCGGCGCGCAGTTTGAAAAAGACTACAATATGGTATATATGCAAGTACATATATAGGATATATTAGTAATTCAAGATTGAATTATTTAAAGCAACAAAGATCCAGCTCGGACCGTAATAGGCAGTTACATTAAAGTATTAATTGAGTTTTTCAAATATACGGTCAAAATATAAACACATTGTTTAGATTACGTCGCCTGAAAGAAAGACGTTGTTTCCTTAGTATACCGATTATTGCGAAGAATATTACTAAGGCCTCGGTAGTCTAATGGCTCAGGACGCTCGTACGGTTTACAAGAGATCCGAGTTCAAGTCCCGGCCGAGGTAATATTTTTCGCAATAAATTTATTAACAGTTTTTATAGATTAACATCTTTATAATATATGATGCTTGATGGTAGCATCAAATTATTAAAAAATTGCTTGTCAATTTAATTCGCGATTACTAGAGTAGTTTTAATTGCGTTTATTTAGTCCGGAAAAACAATTCGGCGCGCAGTTTGAAAAAAAGACTACAATATGGTATATATGCAAGTACATATATAGGATATATTAGTAATTCAAATTGAATTATTTAAAGCAACAAAGATCCAGCTCGGACCGTAATAGGCAGTTACATTATAGTATTAATTGAGTTTTTCAAATATACGGTCAAAATATAAATACATTGTTTAAAAAAAAAACTTAAAAAGTATTGTTTACAGTATGTAGCCAACTAAATTCATAAAATGCTAAAACTCAGACCTTCAATTGAAAGAGATATGACTCTAAAATTTACATGGTTCATTGTTAGACCACTTACCCTACATTAATCAATATATCTTTAATCAATATAACATCTTGATTTATTCGTTTATTTTTGGTCGATTTTCACTAGATTTCGTATTGTACTTCAATAATGAGCAGGTTATTATTGTTTATTATTGTTATAACCTCGGCGTAAATCGAGCTGTGTAAATGTAGTCACTATAACTAGGTATAAATTCACATGTATATATGAGTGATCGTCAATTGTTTCGCTCCAAGAACGATCCAAACTTCAACTACATGTATAAATTTACATACCTAGAAACTATGCCGAGGTCACAGATTTTTATTACAACATTAGACTGCTAAGTCGTCTCTTTAATTTGTCAAAACATATGGGACGTTTCGCGTCAAGTGGGCCACTTCTCCTTCCAAAATTTGATGCAACAGAAAAAAACGTTTAAGGTCTCAAAATATTCGCACATTTGTGTACCTTCGAATAAAATATGGCCTTTTGAAAAATTCAATATGGCGGCTCAAATATGGTGTTTCAAAAACGCAAAAACCACGAATATTCTTACAACATCGTCGATTTAAATGCCAAAACTTAACGAATCGGTTTGAAAATGATTACTATAAATAATTACGAATCTAGAGATAGAATTATAAAGTTCTACATGGCAGATTAGGAATCAGTACATAAAATTTAATGTGTCATAGTTTATAATTGTTGTTTATGTCGAGTCTAAAACTTTACAACGACCATTGGTTCAATGGCATCAGATTATCGCATTACTTGCAAGTTAAACGATAAGTATAGCTTATAAAATCAATGTTGCAAAAACTTGTAACAATTTCATTGCGACTGATTTTTCGAAAAAGTAAGGATGTTTTGGTACATCAAATGATTCGATTTTATTTTCACAATGTTTGCGGTAAAACATTTTTGTAACATTAATAACTTTGTACAAACACAAGACGATTTCCTTGTATTTTCCAAATAGTTAATAGCCTTATATTTGACATACTGAGTCCGATTCTGTTTTGGAACTGTGTATACTTGTGTCACATTGTGTTGTGATATGAACTATGACACTTTAAGTTTTATGTACTGATTCCAAATCTGCCATGTTAAACTTTATAATTCTATCTCTAGGTTCGTAATCACTTATAGTAATATTTTCAAGCCGTGAAGTTTTCGTTTAAATCAACGATGTTGTAAAAACATTCGTGACTTTTGTGGATTTCAGACACCATATTTGAGCCGCCATATTAAATTTTTCAAAAGGCCATGTTTCATTCGAAAGTACACAAATGTGCGAATATTCTGAGAATTTAAATGTTTTTTTCCGTTATGACAAATTTTGGAAGGAGAGGTGGCCCGCTTGACGCGAAACATATGTACATACATACTACATGCGTAGAATAAGTACATTTGCATATTGCGCATGCTTTCTATATACTTTGGAACTAATCCATGGCGTGCTCAGTTTGCAAGCGTCTCTCTCTAAATCTCGGCCGTCTTTTTCTCTTAATGTCGCGTGAGAGACAAAGGCTACTAACTGTGAAACGCAAAGCATGGGGCGGTATTCATAGTCTGTTTTTATTTTAAAACTGTCTTAAATAATGTCTTAAGATGCTAATACAGTCTTCGGATTGACTTATGACATCTTAAGACTGTACTTAAGACAGTCTTAAATGTAAAAATCGTCTATGAATACCGACCTGCTTCACGTCGTGAAATTGATACTGAATCTTTCCTTGTTTAACACTTTATGTTTTTCTTTTTATAGAATGCGCAGTAGGAAAGTGAATTGAGGCCAAAATTTAATTGGCTATTCCAATATGCCAGCGCTATTATACGCAGGAAAGTGCATAAGGGCCAAAATTTTATTGGTTGTTTCCAGCATTGCTATCGACATTATGCGTAATGGTACACCTTGTATTCTTACATCATGTACGCGCAATACTTTTACATAAGGAAAAGTGATTATCAGTCTAGTATAGTAATAGAAGTTTGTGGCTGAGGTACTTGTTTTCTGGTATCTATATCTATACCTGCAATAGATACTATTTCTTGTGAACCAGTACCTATACTTATTGTTAGATACATTTTAGTTTTGGATGATACTTTCCTGCACTAAGACAACTTTGTAATAACCATAAATTTGTATTACATTTTAAAATCATCCTATTTAAAAGATCAATCTCGAATTAGCACCGATATTTTTGAGCCAATTTATTACATCAGGTCGAAGTGTTACATATGTTTTGTTATTTTGAATGCGATTTCTATTTCGACTTTACTTGATTTGACATTGGCTGCGTTCAGCAGAGAAAACTGGTCAGTTAGCGCTTAGTGATTCTTCAATATAATTGATTCCTACGCTTAGATCCAGTAAAGAACTAAAGGCAAGAATCAGGGCTCGGTCTTATTTCAAATAAATTTATTTAAAATATATATTTCAAATATATATGTATATATAAAGAAAAAATTAAAACGTTATTTAATATTTATTATTTTAAATAACTTCTTCTGGCCTATTTCTTATTTAATATTTTAAATAAGTTTTTGGAACTTATTCTATATTTTTTATTTTAAATAAGTATCAGTTTTTTATCGATTTTGTATTTTTTTTTTCAAATAATTTTCTGAACCTATTTTATACTTTTTATTTTAAATAAATTGTATCAATTACGTTACCGATCCGTCAGTAAAAGTGACGGTGAGTAGTTAAATTATAGTATATTTATGATGAAGTATAGCATGTGTGGGGGTACAAAATATACCCACATATGATCCGTTTCAATTTTACACCTGTGGTTCGCGAAGGGTTAATACTATTAAATATTAATTATAGGCTATAATTATAAAAAAACTGAAACATTATACTTATAAATGTAAATATATTCATATATTCAAATAAACAAAATCATTAAAAATAGAAAAATAGGCTCGTGTATATGCAATATAATCAATAAGTCATGGCTTAATGAGCTTGGCTCTTTGTAGGCACTTCTTACATTATTAATTTAAACAATATCTTTATTTTAGACCGTATATATGAGAAACACAATCAATACTAGAAATTTAAAAATGCCTATTACGGTTGAAGCTGGATCTTCGTTGCTTAAATAATTCAATCTTGAATTACTAATATATACTATATATGTACTTGCATATACTAGGTATGTAAATATGAAACCGGAATTTACCAATAGATGGCCATAGCTGTTAATGTAGTTGCCGTCAGACCGCGTTTCCTTGTTCTAACATCCGACAAAGATTTCCAACTCACAATACAAGTTTCATACAACAGTATAGTTTGTAATAGCGTTGAACATATCGAATTTTGTGCCTGGAAACTACGATTTGCGGACAGTATTGATTTTCTGTTACCATTTGAAGAAAACTGCTGCAGAATCACATCGAATGCTTGTTGAAGCTTACGGTGAGCATGCTCTTGGTAAATCGCAGTGCTTTGAGTGGTTTAAAAAATTCAAAAGTGGCGATTTTGACGTGAGAAACGAAGAACGTGGAAAACCACCGAAAAAGTTTGAAGACAGCGAATTGCAAGCATTGTTGGATGAGGATGACGCTTAAACTCAACAATAACTCGCGGATCAATTGAATGTGACACGAGAAGCCGTCTCCATACGTTTGAAATCCATGGAAAAGATCCAGAAGATGGGAAAGTGGTTTCCACATGAACTGAATGAAAGACAGCTGGAAAACCGAAAAACCACTTGCGAAATGTTGCTCGCCAGGTACAAAAGAAAGTCATTTCTCTATCGAATTGTGACTGACGATGAAAAATGGATATATTTTGAGAATCCTAAGCGTAAAAGATCATGGGTAACTCCTGGCGAACCATCGACATCGACTGCAAGGCCAAATCGCTATGGACGGAAGACAATGCTCTGTGTTTGGTGGGATCAGAAAGGTGTGATCTATTATGAGCTGCTAAAACCTGGCGAAACCGTTAATACTGAACGTTACCGACAACAAATGATCAATTTGAATCAAGCTTTGCGTGAAAAATGACCGAAATATCAAAAAAGGCAACACAAAGTGATTTTGCTTCATGATAATGCACCATCACACACAGTAAAACTGGTCAAGGAAACGATTGAGACGTTTGATTGGGAAATACTTTCGCATGCGGCTTACTCACCAGACTTGGCTCCGTCCGATTACTACTTATTTGCATCAATGGGATACGCACTTGCTCCCCAGGTAGCAAGCTACGTCATTTTGACGTCATTTTGACGTCAAATGACGTCATTTTGACGTCAGCTTGCTACCAGGGTCAGTAGCGCTTCACTTCTTACGAAGATGTACGAAAATGGCTAAATGACTGGTTTGGATCAAAAGAGCAACAATTTTTTTGGCGTGATATGCACAAATTGTCAGACAGGTGGGAAAAATGTATAGCTAGCGATGGGCAACACTTCGAACAAAATATTTTTTATCATTTTCATGCAATAAACTTGTATTTTCTATTAAAAAATTCCGGTTTCATATTTACATACCTGGTATACCATATTGTAGTCTTTTTAAAACTGCGCGCCGAATTATTTTTCTGGATTAAATAAACGCAATCGAAACTACTCTAGTAATCGCGAATTAAATTTAGAAGCAATTTAATAATTTGATGCTACCATCAAGCATCATATATTATAAAGATGTTAATATGTTAAAACTGTTAATAAATTTATTGCGAAAAAATTACCTCGCAGTTTGAAAAAGACTACAATATGGTATATATGCAAGTACATATATAGTATATATTAGTAATTCAAGATTGAATTATTTAAGCAACGAAGATCCAGTTTCGACCGTAATAGGCATTTTCAAATTTCTAGTATTATTAATTTATTTAATTTATTAGAACATTTTATAATATGTATAATATTTCATCGTATTATTTTTTAATAATGAGTAAATGTTAATGAATGGATTATTTGAATTAATGGCTTTATAAGTGTTACATGCTTAGAGTATTTATGTATGTACATATAAAATATTTGTATAATACGTAAATATTACTTGCAGATACATGAAATACATAGATCACACTTAAGGACGTTGTAAGGCTGAGGCAGGCAGTGAGGGGAATGCTTTAATACAAAAGAAATATGGAGTGTAGCCAACATTTGAACATTAAAATTTGAAGAAATAAATAGCTAAATAAACAGTATATCAACTCACGGCTTATCAACGAGCTAATTATTGTCTACTAAATTTTTTCAATCTCATCACATAAAATTCAATACTGACATACTAATAAAATAATATGACTTCTCATAGTTACAATCTGTAGCATACATACGTCCGTTTCAGCTTACAAAGCCTTCTTCAGTGTATTTTATAACAATAAATTAAAAATTAAAAATTAAAATTTAAAATTAAAAATTAAGAATTACAAGCCTATACTCCACTAATATATAAAACCCAATTCCCTGTAATCATCTTAGGCAGCTCATTAATTCTATTAAAGACGTACCAATTTCCATCATTCTTAAACTAATAGTTAACGCATTTTTTCACTGTTTCCAAATCACCCAATTCTTCGGTGGCTATCGAGAACTCCGATGATTTCCTACACAATAACCTATTGAGATTACTATAGTTTATCGTCATTTTCTTATCATATTCTAAGCAAACATATATCAATTAGTCAATAAAATAATTTATAAATTCAAGATAAAACCAATGTAATCTTACGTTTATATATGTAAAAAAACACCATCAATGTGTAACCAACATAAATCAAACGCTGGAAATTTGCGCATCGTTCAGTTTCACTATAAATTTTCCATTAATTATAACAACATAATTCAATTAATTAAAGATTGAAACAATTAATAAATCCAAGATGAAAAATCCAATATATCTACCGTTTTTATATATGAAAACTGTCAATGTAATCTAAATAGAATTGGCTGCACACAATTGTATGTAGTTCAGTTTCTCGTTCAAATTTCAACCGTTCGATTTCCAGGTCATGTCACTAAATAAGTAATCTCAATGTGTTATTAAGTCTGTTCACTTTCTCTTCTTTTTACGAATATCGTCAAGTATGTTCAAATATGCTTTGTCCAACAATTCAGTATCCTTCATTAGATTTAATCCATTTTTTTGTTCTTTAATATGTATCATTTCT
Source organism: Trachymyrmex cornetzi (assembly GCF_001594075.2). NCBI lineage: Eukaryota > Metazoa > Arthropoda > Insecta > Hymenoptera > Formicidae > Trachymyrmex > Trachymyrmex cornetzi. The sequence continues at coordinate 12,366 of NW_017300062.1, read as the reverse complement.
GATATGTTCCTTTTTTTATAATTACTTTCGAAATCTACAATTTTCACATCCTCCCAATTAAATGTGTGATTATATTCTTTAATATGTTTCGTTATGACCGAATGGTTGGACTGATCTAATCTAATATTATTACGATGCTCCTTTATTCTCGTCTGTAATTGTCGTTTGGTTTGACCAACATATGAAGCATTACAATTGTCACAATTTATTTTATAAATGACATTATTATTTTTTACTCGTTCATCTTTATCTTTTTGTGACTTTATAAATTTATTCAGTTTATTGATGCATCTAAACCCTATCAAGTAATCCGCTTTGTTAATAACATTCGTTATTTTGTTTGAAATTGATTTAACATGAGGAAAAACCATGAGTTGCCTTAATCTTGTTTCATTATTATTTATATCTATTGAACACTCCCTATGTCTCAACATTTTAATTCTTTTATTGATACCTTGAAATATAAAATCTATTGGATATCCATTCTCTTTCATTATTTGTATCACTAATTCTATGTTCTTCTTATAAAATACCGGATTAGACAAAAGAATCACTCTATCAACCAAACTGTAAATTACCCCAATCTTGTGACACTTAGGATGGTTCGAAAAATAAGATAAATATCTACCTGAAAACGTTTCCTTGTGATACCAATCCAATATTAATCTATTGTTTTTTTTATTTTTAATAATACAAAGATCTAAAAAATTCAATTTATTGTCTTCCTCATGTTCAATCGTAAATTTCAATCTATCGTGTTGTTCGTTGAATACATTTAAAATCTGAGAAATTTTGTCAGACGGAGCTATCATAAACACATCATCTACATATCTAAAATATACAGATATTCTAGGTTGAAAACAATTAAGAGCCTTTTCCTCAATATCCTCCATCACCATGTCAGCTATGATTGGAGAAAGGGGCGATCCCATAGGAGTACCATGTGTTTGTTTATAAATAGTGTCATTAAACGAAAAATACGTTGAAGTTAATATAAATTTTACAGCATTTATGAATTCAATTTTTGGAATTTTCGTCGCCCTTTCTATGGAATACCACCTTCTCTCCAATCCCGCTATTGATAAATCCAAAGGCACATTCGTGAATAGTGATGTAACGTCCAATGAAATCATGCTCTCATATGCTTCAATCTTCATTCCAGATAATTTATCATACAATTCAAAACTGTTCTTGACTTTGCTTCTTGCAACAGGAATATTTTTCGAAATGATGTTTTGGAGATATATTGCTAACTGATATAATGCCGTGTTTACTGAGTTTTTTTTAAATATATTCAATGAACAGCACGATAGGTTGAAATTTACGATTGAACATGAGGAAGACAATAAATTGAATTTTTTAGATCTTTGTGTTATTAACAAAAACAATAGAATAATATTGGATTGGTATCACAAGGAAACGTTTTCAGGCAGATATTTATCTTATTTTTCGAACGATCCTATGTGTCACAAAATTGGGGTAGTTTACAGTTTGGTTGATAGAGTGATTTTTTTGTCTAATCCAGTATTTTATAAGAAGAATATTGAATTAGTGATACAAATATTGAAAGAGAACCGATATCCAATAGTTTATATTTGTTGAGTTTATATTTGAAGGGATCAATAAAAGAATTAAAATGTTGAGACATAAGGAAGTTTCAATAGATATAAATAATAATGAAACAAGATTAAGATAACTCATGGTTTTTCCTCATGTTAAATCAATTTCTAACAAAATAACAAATGTTATTAACAAAGCGAACTACTTGAATGGGTATAGGTATTAATAAGTTGAATAAATTTTTAAAATCACAAAAAGATAAAGATGAACGAGAAAAAAATAATAATGTCATTTATAAAATAAATTGTGATTATTGTAATGCGTCATATGTTGGTCAAACCAAACGACAATTGCAGACGAGAATAAAGGAGCATCGTAATAACATTAGATTAGATCAGT
>NW_017300062.1:6669-9497 GCF_001594075.2 Trachymyrmex cornetzi | reverse complement strand
CGAAGAATTGGGTGATTTGGAAACAGTGAAAAAATGCGTTAACTATTAGTTTAAGAATGATGGAAATTGGTACGTCTTTAATAGAATTAATGAGCTGCCTAAGATGATTACAGGGAATTGGGTTTTATATATTAGTGGAGTATAGGCTTGTAATTCTTAATTTTTAATTTTAAATTTTAATTTTTAATTTTTAATTTATTGTTATAAAATACACTGAAGAAGGCTTTGTAAGCTGAAACGGACGTATGTATGCTACAGATTGTAACTATGAGAAGTCATATTATTTTATTAGTATGTCAGTATTGAATTTTATGTGATGAGATTGAAATAAATTTAGTAGACAATAATTAGCTCGTTGATAAGCCGTGAGTTGATATGCTGTTTATTTATAACACACGAGCGTTTGAATATTGTAAATAGCTAAAATTTAAAGAAATGTGGATTATAATGCAATTAAAATGCAAAAAATATTAGTGTTTATTTGTGTAAAAGTTTCAAAGATAAACATATATTTTTTAGAATAAATATTTTTAGCTCAAGAAATAATTTGGCAACGGTGTAAAACTGAAAAATCGAAGTTGGTTACACTGCAATGTCTGACTGCAATGTCTGACGGGTAGATAAGGTTAACGTGACGCTGTAAATGTTTTGAAGCGTTCTTTGACAAATTATTTAGTACAATTTTTTTTCTGTGATTAGTAAATCAAATGCTTAGAAGTATTTGTGAAGTGAGACTTTGACGACACTACTCAACTGATAGAATATTCTTGATTCGCGATGATGAAACAACGTTGATATGAAACAACGTTGCCACATTTTCTCCATCAAACAGTTTCAATGGCAGAAGTATCACATCTTTGGTTATATTTTTTACTATTGTTAATAAACTGAATGGTAAAAGTTGTTTTAATCTTCAAATATATTTTTAATATGCTATACTTTATATATTAAACATAAATGTATTCGATTCTTAACATTTCAAATATTAATATTTATTGAAAACAGATACATAGAATCGAGTCTCCTATAAGAGAAAGAGAGATAGTCTATTATAAAATCTGAAAAAATTTACATAAAAGCATGCTTTGTAGATAAAACTATGTTCCAAATTTCAAGCAATTCTTAACATATTGCATTCTCCTTACAACCTCTTTAACAAGCAAGCTGTCGTCATCTTGATGTCAAAATAACATTAAAGATGTTATTTTGTCAAAATGCAATTTATTCAGAAATTTTATGTGAAAAACAAAAATAAAAGTTCCCATACCTAGGTACTTTTAAGGTACATATAAGGTACCTGTACTTTTATTTAGGTATTTTATTTTTCTACCTGTATCTGTACCTAAACACTAAAAATAGAATATCTTGCACAACACTGAACAGCGTGGAATTTCGTATAAAAAGGTTTATATGCCGAAAGAAGAATTAAGAAACAAACAGATTAAGTATGAATAAGTGAATATTTAAAGGAAGAGTAAGACAGAATAAAGATGTAAAATGAATATTATATTTATATAGAATATTTTTCCAAATATATGCTTTTAAAATTGTTAACAATTGTTCAACCTCTATCTCATTGTTTCCAATACGTATGGAATGGACATAAACTCCAGGGATTTCATCTTGAAGGATCTGTTGTATTTTTCCAAGACTAAAAGTGAAACAACAACTATCACCTGCAAAAGATATGTTTTTACTTTTATAATAAAATGAAGTAAAAGAATGAATAATTGAGAACTAGAAAGTGAATGTATCATGCTAGTTAAAAGAAAAAAAAATTTTAATTCATGATTGTAGGCAAATATTATTAATGCATACATACAGTATTTCCTAAAAAGATAAATATAGAAATTATGAATTTAAAAGTTTTTAGCTGAATAAAATATTAAATTAAAGAAAAGAATATCTTCGTAAAAATACAAAATATAAGATCTTTCTTCATTATAACATATAGTTTTCGAGCTAACTAAGCTAAGATATTTATCTGCTTATGATTATAAAGAAACTTCTATCTCTATACATAATTCTTTATTTTTAAATATTAAGGACACACATGCTTAAACAGTGATGAATACAATGTACAGTTCTTAACAAGTTTTTAGCAATTACAAAAACATTTCTTAAAGTAAAATTAAATTTAATTCGACGACTACATGCAAAGATATTACAGTTGTGAAGAACATTGCAACACGATTACCCATACAGTTAGTGTAGTGAAAATTATATCACACGTAACATCTCGGAGAGAAAATATGCAGGAAAAGCGTTTAGAAAGTGAGTAAAATATTATTTAGGCAATCAGAGATATACCCATTCCATGCCAGAGTACCACTGGCACCGGCGAACCGTCGGTAGATTTTATGCCCTCCTCGCGTAAACAATCGGCATTCGCGCATAAAAATATCACGGCGATAAAAATACAAATATGATTTATCGTTGGCTCTCTCGCGACGCGAACCATGTTAACCGTCGACCACGCTTATGTTTAAGAAACTAACGCAAATCGACTCATCGTAATACTTTTTGCAACACCGTTAATTGTCGGACGCAGTTGAACACAGCTGAGAGTACCATTCAGTGCGCACATGTGAAAACATTTCTTCTCGCATTAGTCGCATTTAACGGCGATCGATGCGCCACGCGGTCACATTAGAAAGTCTGTGACGCTCATTCGATAATTTAGATCTCTTTACGGAATTTTTTAGCAATTTCGGCTGGGAATAGAGACCCTCTAAGGCTGGAGTCCCATGAGGTGTATTTACCGCGTATCGCGTAACCGCGTAACCAATCAGAAGCGATCCGCTGTTGTGGTTTCGCGTTTTACTGAT